>NW_008793941.1:68852-70319 GCF_000699145.1 Aptenodytes forsteri
GAGCCGGCGACGTACGGCACTCCCGGCGGCTCCGCTATTTCCGGCAGGTCCGGTGCGGCGTCTGCTTCTTCTGCATCTCCAGCCGGCAGCGGCTCCGCTCATCCAGCCAGGGCAGCTCGAAGTTCCTGCGGGCAGAGCCGGTGTCACCACGCCGCGCGGCTGCGAGGCACCGTCCCCGACCCGGAACGCGTCAGCGCCCTCCCGGTGGGCGACGCCGCGGATACCGGCCCGAGTTTCAGTGCCCGGCGCAGCCCAGCCCCAGCCCCTCCCACCGCCGGTGACCCCAGTACTTACTGTGGGGTCAGTTTTGGTAACGGCCGGCCAAAGGCGACGACAGGCAGGTAGGGGGTGATGAGCAAGCTTTCCACTGCAGGAGAGACACCGGAGTGTTACGCACGCCTTGCCTGCACCCCTTGCAGCAGGCAGCACCCCCTGCCTGCCCCCCCCGATGCCAAAGGCGCTCACCGTCATCTGGCTCAGGGAAAAATGAGGTAACTTCAGGCTCCGACTCCTGAATCCCTTTCCTTTTGTACATTCGGAGCTGCAGCCGCTGTAGAATTCTCTGTTCCCTGATCCGCTGAATGTCCCACCTGGAAAATGCGATGCCCCGGGCAGCGAGAATCCGCAGGCAGTGAGCGGGGCAGGCGCCTCGACCCTCCCGGGGAGCTCAGGGGGCTGCGCCGGGGCCGCCGCCGCGCTGGCAGCGATGCGGGAGCATCCCTTCTCCGGCAGCATTTCAGGTTCCCATCCCAGCTGCCGGCTGCACCCTGGGCGGCCAGGTCCCGTCCCGCCCCTCCGGGAGACACCCCGGGGCCCTTCCCTGCGGGAGGGGGCGCAGACCATCCGTCCTGCCGGGGATCCCGGGCCCCCATCGCCCTCTTTGCTCCCACCTTTTCCTTCGTTTCTCATCCAGCTCCAGCTTCGCGTGCCGTTTCGAAAAGATGCTGTCGTCCAGGTTCTGCAACGACAGACGGGGGATGAGCACGTCCTCCCGGCACTGGCAGCCCCGGCACAGCCCTGAGCCGGCAGCCAGAGCCGCCGTGGCACAGAGGGGCTGGTCCTTCACCCCCACCCCAGCCCTCCAACCGCAGCCGGGGTTTGCCCGCGTTGTTTATGCCGGATGAGGGGACGAGATGCCCCCAGCCCCGCAGCGGCAGCAAACGCTGCAAGCCACTCTCCTGGAGCCGTGAAACAGCCAGGAAGGCGCCTGCGGCAACGCCAGCTCTGACGGCAGCCTCTGCACCCGCCGGGGCGGCATACGTACCTCCAGGAGGTCCGAGGGGTTGGGGTCTCTCAGGGGCTCCACGACATGGTCCCTCCAAGACGGAACTGCAGGGCGAGAGGCCAGGCCGTTACCCTGTGCCGGGACCCCCCACGGCCCCACGCTCCAGCCCCCTCCCCGCCACTCCTTTCCAGCCCATCCCTCCCTTGGGGAGCGCAGCTCGGCCTCCCCCAAACCCCCCCCTG
>NW_008793941.1:70439-71728 GCF_000699145.1 Aptenodytes forsteri
CTCGGGGGGGCGGGAGCCACCGGGGGGGCCCGGGGGGAGGCAGTGACAGGAGGGCGAGCTCATCGCCATCTCCCCCCGGCAGCGCAGAAGCAAACCTGAGCCGCTCCGAGAGGAGACGTGCCGAGCTCCCCCCGCGCCAGAGCACTCGGCCATCCAGTGCAGCCTCGCCGGCAGCATCGGCGTCTGCCGCGGCACAGCCCAGTGCTCGTCACGCTGCGGGACCCATAGGAGATCGGCCAGGAAGGGGCAGCCGGCAGGACAGGACCGGATTCGGGGGCAGCAGGCGACCCCGTGGAGGAACCCGTGCTGTGCCGCGGTGGCACAAGCCAGAGACACGTTTCCCAACCGTGAACGGGAAGTTGCTTCACCCCTCGCTCAAACGGGCACGCAGGCTGCTCGGCAAACCAGGCGGCTCGGCAAACCAGGCGGCTAAAGCGGAGTAGGGCCGGCAGCCCTGCCCAGCGCGCTGCCCTCAGCTCGGCCGTGCAGGCAGCGGCAGCCCAGTGCGGTGGCAGCCCGGCACGCGCTGGAGCAGGGCGAGCCAGAGACGTGGTTCGGGAGAGCCCATCACCAGCAGCAGGGCTGCTACCGGACACCGCAGGAAGAGCCAGCAGCGCGGCACAAGGGGCTGCACCTCTCCCACCGCGTCTGGGATCTGCCCTTTGCCGGCTTCGGGGCGAGGGTGCCGAGCCCCCCCTCCCCATCCACCGTGCCGGCCCCAAGGCGGGTAAACCCCTCTCTGGCCGCCGGCTCTGCCCCAACGCCTGGCACGCTGCTGCCTGCACCACGGCGGGCTCTCCATCTCTTACTTGCTACAGTCTCCTCCTTCTTTGGGGAGGGCTCCCGCAGCGGCAGCGGCGACGGGGGCGGCTGGTGCCAGCGGCACAAGTACATTTCCGTGGTTGAGAGATAGGGCAGGTCGTCTGTCTCGCTGCTGAAGAAGCCCTTCTCCTTGGGGTGGGCGCCGGGGCCCTTCGGCGGGGCCGAGGCTCGGAGCGGGGTCTCCAGGAGCGACCTGGGTTTTTCTGGAGTCTCTTGGCTCCGCAGTTCTCGTTTACAAACAGTTTCGGACAAGGAGCCGCCCGATTCCTCCTTCCCCGGGGAGTGCTTCGGAGTTTTACTCTTCACTTTCGAGAACTCGGACACCAGTTTTTTAACGGGCGTCTTCCTCTCCGCGCTCCCAAACGTCGGCTTCCTGCGGGAGGAAGAGGAGCTGAGCCGGGTGCGCGGAACCTTGCCCCGCACCAGGACTACCGGCACCCCCAAACCAGGGCTGCCGTGCCAGAGCC
>NW_008793941.1:72174-73392 GCF_000699145.1 Aptenodytes forsteri
GGTCTCGAGCAGGTCCGGGGGACACTCCAGCGGCAGCTTCTCGCACGCCTCCGCCTCCGGCTTCTCGTCTACCTCGAAGCCCTGGAAGATGCGGTGCTTCTCCCGCTCGCTGTCCTTCTTCACCAGCTGCACCCGCCTTTCCATGCGCTCGATCCGCGCAAGGAGCTGCAACGCAGGGCGAGGGCTCACCTCGCGGGTGCGCTCCCGGGGGTGCGTCCCCCCGCTCCCCCAGCCCTGGGCAGCTGCCTGCGTGGTGCCCTGCCTGCACATCCCTTCGGCTCCCACAGCACCCGCATCTTTGCCACCACCCGCCCGCAGAAACGCTCCGGCACACGCGGTGCAGGACCACACCGGCCCCGCGCCCTGCCTGTTTTCTGCCCGTAGCAAACTGTGCCTGTCCTGCCTTTTTACCTCGCAACATCTCGGCAACGCTCAGGGTGCAGGAGAACATTTGCAAGGAGCCCCTAAACAGTGCCTGAGCCGTCCCCGCTCGGGCTGGGCCAGCACCGCGGGCTTCCCGGCATGCCGGGAGTGCCATGGCTCACGCCTGCCCTTGCAGAGGGGACAGGAGGCCGAGGGCAGCGTCTGCAACCAGCGCTGGGTACCGCGGGCATCGCACCCCCGGACAGTTTAACTGCAATGCTGGCAGGCAGGGGCTAAGATGTCCAAAAGGCACAAAATGGCCACTTGCTCTCCGGCTGCTTCTCCCCCTCCGGCACTGCCCGTCCCCGTGGCAGGAGGGCCGCGGCGAGCTGCAAACCCCATAGGTTTTGAGGAGCGGTTTGGGGGTCTCGACCTCTGCCGCATCCTCCCCGAGTGCCTGGGCAGCGCCACTGGCCGGGGGCGGGGGGGAGAGAGCGGTTTCTAATTAGATGTGGGCTTCGTTAGAGAGCAAGCACCCAACTCGGTGACACCTGCCCTTGGTCACCCATCCCCGACCCTCACCTGGCCCCGGGAGCTGCAGCCATTTAGAGGGGTCTGTTCGGCAAAGCGCAGTGGGGGGGTCCCGGCACTCCCCGGGGACGTGGCTGGGGGGGGGGCGCGCCCCTGGGGCAGACTGGGAGCAGTCCCCACTCCCTGTCCCTGCCTGCCCGGTGCACCCGGGGTTTGCCTGCCCCATCTCCCCAGCTGCTTCACCCCCGTGGGAGGATACGCCGCGGTGAAGCCCCATGGCGGCCTCGCCGCAGCGGCTCCTCCATGTTGGAGGACTCTGCGCAC
>NW_008793941.1:78058-78963 GCF_000699145.1 Aptenodytes forsteri
CACCTCCACAGATCTGGGCACCCCTGCACCCCCAGACCCTGCCCCTCCCTGCCCCGCTGCATCCTGCATCCCCAGACCCTGCACCTCCCAGGGTCTCTGCCCCCAAACCCAGGTCTGCCCCACCCCATGGGGCGGGGGTGCTGTGGGGTGCCCTCGCCTGCCGTGGGGTGCCCCTGCTTGCCCTGCCTGGGCCAGGCCTGCCTTGTTTACCTGATTTTTTTCCCTTTCCGTGGGGAGGGGAAAGGCGAGTCCTGGCAGCACAGAGCTGCCGGCCCCGGCCAAGAGCCGTGCGGACGAGCCAGGGCTGCTCTCTGCTTTTCAGCCATGGATCTGCTGCTGCTGCACGGCAGGAAAACACCCTTAAACCCCGAGCACCCAGCCCTGCCCAGCACCCCGCAGCAGCACCAGGGCTCCTGCCCACCCGCCCGCCACTGTGAGTGGGATCCCGTGGGGACGAAAGGGGGGCTCAGGGGTGCAGGACCCCCTAAGCAGGGTGAGACCTGGCATCTCCGGTTGCCCCTTCCCTGCAGCATCACACCTATGGCTGGGGAAACTGAGGCACAATGTGCCCCAGGGTGGCACAGGGCCCCAGCCAGACCCAGTGTCCTCAACCCCATGGGGATGCTGCAGCCCAGCAGTGGGTTTGGAGGGTGTCCAAGCACGGGGGGGTGCTGGGGCTGCAGCGCTGGGGGGGGGTCTGCACCCTGCCGGATCCCCAGTGCCCAGCCCGGGGGGGGGAGCGACAGGCAGGAACAAACCCCCGACCGCGGCGGAGACACCCCCCCCTTTCCTGGAAAAGGTACAACAAGGTAAACAACCCGGCCAGCCCAGAGTAAAAATAAATCCCTCTGCACGCAGGCGTTCGCTGGCAAGCGGAGTGCACAGTCACGTGGCACGGCCGCACG
>NW_008793941.1:80133-80666 GCF_000699145.1 Aptenodytes forsteri
CCAGTGCCGCAGGGCGCCCCACGAACCGGGAGCAACCCCAGCACCCAGCGAGGGTCCCCGGGGGCCCCCAGCCAAGGAACGGCCCCGCGTACCCGCCAGGGCTGGCGCCAGGGGCTCCTTGGGGTGCAGAGCTCCAGTGTCTGTCCCCCCCCGGGCACCCCGCAGGCTCCCGGCACAGCCCTGCCCGAGGCCTCCCCTCCCGCGGGATTAGCTCCGAGGATTTCCCTGCGCTGGCACGTCCGTCCTCTGCACCTTCTCCTCCTGGCTGGGGGCCAGGGCAGCACCCGGCACGTGGCACCCAGGAGGGTTCTGGCACCCCCGAAACCCTCCCTCCCGGGGCCATGAGCACCCACGGAGACCGCAGCGCTGCCCGGTTGGGCTGGCCCTGATGCCGTGACCCAGATCCGCTCGGTGGCTCTGTCCTGGCACCGCGGCGCCGGGCACAGCACATTGCTGCAGTCCCTGCAGCAGCTGGGAGCAGGGCCAGGCTGGGCCGCGGCTGCCCGGCACTCCCCACACTGGGCACCCGCGGT
>NW_008793941.1:83578-84929 GCF_000699145.1 Aptenodytes forsteri
GTGCCTGACTCACGGTGGGCAGCGCACATGCGGCCACGGCGCAGCGGGGACGCCCATGGGTCCGGGATGCATCCGGGGTGCTTCCCTGGGGACCCCCTGCCCACCCCACCCGGGGCTGCGATCCCCCTCTCGGGGTCCCCTCTCGGCTGGGGGAGGCTGAGCCCGGCGCAGCTCGGTGCATGTGTGGCCCTGCTGCTCTGCCCGCAGGCGGCGTGATCAGCTACGTGGGCTCCAGTGGCGCCTCACCCAACCGCACCAGCCCCGTCTCGCTCTGCAGTGACAGCTCCAACAGCAGCTCCCAGTCGGGCTCCCAGCCCTTCCCCACCTACTTTCCTCCGTCGCCCACCGGCTCCCTCCAGGACTCCCGCACCTACGGTGGGGGCTTGCTGGCCCCCAGTGAGGACGGCTCCCCTTCATCCTCCTCCTCATCATCATCGTACGGCTCCTCGGTGAACTTCCCCGGGGTGCAGCAGGTCCCCACGGACGAGCGGCGGCGCCGCGGCGCCGCAGCTCGCCCAGCAAAGCCGGCAGCACTGTCACCAGTGAGTGGGGTGGACAGGGGGGGATGGTGGGTGGTCCGTCCCCCCCTGGGACCCCGCTCACCCCCGTCCCTCCGCAGAGCTGAACGGGATGGTGCTGCTCTGCAAGGTCTGCGGGGACGTCGCCTCCGGCTTCCACTACGGCGTCCACGCCTGCGAGGGCTGCAAGGTACTGGGGATGGGGCCGGGGCAGCGCAGAGCCCCTGCCGTGCTGGGGGGGTCCCGAGTGACACACACACACACACACACCCCCGGCCCCACAGGGCTTCTTCCGCCGCAGCATCCAGCAGAACATCCAGTACAAGAAGTGCCTCAAGAACGAGAACTGCTCCATCGTCCGCATCAACCGCAACCGCTGCCAGCAATGCCGCTTCAAGAAGTGCCTGCTGGTCGGCATGTCTCGTGACGGTGAGCTCGGCCCCGGTCCCCTCCCCGGGGCCCCCCAAAACTGGGGACCCCATGTTCAGTGCTGTACATCCCCTCCCGGGATGGGTCCCCTCCCGCGGTGGGTACCCTGTGCTTAAGGCTGTACGTCCCCTCCAGGACTGGGTCCTCCTGTCTGCACTGGGTGCCGTGCATGCCCCATGGGACATGTCCCCGTCCCCCCCCGTGCTTGGGGCTCTATGGCCCCTCCAGGGATGGATCCCCCTGTGCTCAGGGCTGTACATCCCCTCCAAGCTGGGGGGTAGGGATGCAGCCATGTTCCCGGCAGCCCCCGGCCCCCCCCATCGCGCAGGGCTGGGGGGGTCGGCGTGCCCGGGCTGCCCAGTAACACCGGTGTCCCCTCCAGCGGTGCGCTTCGGGCGCATCCC
>NW_008793941.1:85483-86365 GCF_000699145.1 Aptenodytes forsteri
GCCGTGGGAGCCCCGCCGTGCCGGGCTGAGCCGTGCCGTCGTCCGCAGGCCTGCCCCATGAACAGCCACCCGCCTGGCCGCAGCGGGCGCTCCGTGCAGGAGATCTGGGAGGATTTCTCCCTCAGCTTCACCCCCGCTGTCCGTGAGGTGGTCGAGTTTGCCAAGCACATTCCCGGCTTCCAGGCCCTCTCCCAGCACGACCAGGTCACCCTGCTCAAGGCCGGCACCTTCGAGGTACGTCCCAGGACAGCGAGGGCTCAACGGAGGGGACGGTGCCCCGTGGCACAGCTCAGCGCTCCATGGCATTGCACGCTGCCCCACGGCCCAGCACGAAGTCCCACGGCATTGCACAATGCCCCACAGCATTGCACGGTCCCCCATGGACTGGCATGGAGCCCCATGGCATGGCATGGTAGCCCACAGTGTTGCAGGATGCCCCCCCCCAGCATGGCACGGTGCCCCATGGACTGGCATAGTGCCCCATGGCATTGGGGCAACCACGGAGCACGGCATTGTATGGTGCCCCATGGCGTTGCATGGTAGCCCACAGCGTTGCGGGATGCTCCCCGGCATGGCACGGTGCCCCTCGGTCCAGCACGGTGCCCCACGGCCTTGCATGGTAGCCCACGGCGTGGCAGGATGCCCCCTCAGCATGCCACGGTGCCGCCGTCCCGCTGACGCCGTCCCGCTGACGCCGCGTGTGCCGCAGGTGCTGATGGTTCGCTTCGCCTCGCTGTTCGACGTGAAGGAGCAGACGGTGACGTTCATGAGCCGGACGAAGTACAGCCTGGAGGAGCTGTGGGGCATGGGCATGGGCGACCTGCTCAGCTCCATGTTCGAGTTCAGCGAGAAGCTCAGCGCCCTCGACCTCACCGATGAGGA
>NW_008793941.1:94014-95443 GCF_000699145.1 Aptenodytes forsteri
TGTGGTGTGCGGGGGGGGGGTGGGGGCCAGGAGAGTGGGGTGCCCGTGGGGACCCTGGGGTGCCTGGCAAGGACATGGGGTTCCCGGGGTGCCCACCAGGGACATGGGGTGCCCATGGGACCTCGGGATGCTCAGCGGGGACGTGGGGTGCCCGTGGGGACCCTGGGGTGCCTGGCAAGGACATGGGGTTCCCGGGGTGCCCACCAGGGACATGGGGTGCCCAGGGGACCTCGGGATGCTCAGCGGGGACGTGGGGTGCCCGTGGGATGCAGGCAGGACACGTGCTGCCTGCGGAACCCCGTGAGGTCGTGGGGTGCCATGGGGACACAGGGGTGTCCGGCCCAGGGACACGGGGTGCCCAGGGGACGCCGGGGTGCCCGGCAGTGACGGGGGGTGCCGCGGGTCCCGGGAGGGGGGCGCGGAGCCCGTACCTGACATGCTGCTCTTCACCAAACATTGGCTGCTCTTTCTTTTGCGCTTGCCCAGGGCACGGACACGTAGATGGCCATGCAGGGACGCACGGGGACACACAGGGCATGGGGACGCATGGGGACACACAGGACACGGGGACAGACAGGGCATAAGCATGCACAGGGCATGGGGACAGGGGGGGCTGCAGTGGCAGTGCCAGCGTGGGCACAGGGCGGGGGCTCACCGGGTGTCCTCTGGCTCCGACAGCGGGTCCAGGGTGCTGGGCTTCTGTTCCATTCACCGCAATTCCATCAAGGAGCGCTCAGCACCGACCGAGTGGGCTCTGCCACCGGTGCCACGCGCGGGGGGGCCACGGCGGGGGGCTACGACGCGTGCCCCATGGCGCCCGCCTCAGTGCTCAGCTCCGCGCAGCATCCCGGGCTGGACCCTGCCGAGATAAACCGCGGCTGAGCCCGGACCCCTGGTGAGGGGGGATGAGGGCTGCAGCCCTGGGCGGCCCCCCGGGGAGCTTGTGCCGCGGTGCAGGGCCGGGAGAGAGTGTGCAGGGGGTGCAAGAACGTGTGGAGCATGCGAGAGTGTGCGGGAGCGTGCAAGAGCGTGCAGGGGCGAGCGGGGCTGGGCGAGAGCGCACAGGGTGTGCAAGGCCGTGTGGAGCGTGCAACAGCGTGCAGAGCGTGCAGGGCTGGGCGAGAGCACGAGGGACATGCAAGAACACGTGGAGTGATCAAGGGCTTGCAGGGTGTGTGCAACAGCATGAGGGGCTGGGCAAGAGCGTGAGGGGTGGGCAAGAGCGTGCATGGGTGTGCAAGGCTGTGCGAGAGCATGTGGGGTGCACGAGAGCGTGCATGGGTGTGCAGGGCTGTGCAAGAGCGTGTGGGGTGTGCAAGAGCGTGCATGGGTGTGCAAGGCTGCGCAAAGGCATGCGCAGCGGTGGCAGCGGGTGCTGGACCTAGCTGTGGGGCAGGGCTGGGGGGCCCCCCCAAGCGGTGGGGGGAGC
>NW_008793941.1:96613-96980 GCF_000699145.1 Aptenodytes forsteri
CGGGACCCCGCACGCCAGCAGAGCCCCAACCCGCTCGGTGCACATGTGGGGCCGGGGTGCACAACCGCCGTGGCAAAGCCGGCACAGGCCAGGGCACAGGGAGCTCCGAAACCTACTGCGGGGTGAGCTTGGCCACCGCTGCCTCAGTTTCCCCGCCAGGGCGACCTGGCCGGCGAGCGGTGTCGAATTAGAGGGGCTTAGGGCTAAAGCCAGGGCTCAGCGCTGCTAAGTCGGGGCTCGCCTGCACCAATGAGCGTCCCTGTCAGCCCCCCACTGACACCCCTGGGATCGCCGGCACCCAGCGCCCAGCTGAGCCCGTGGTGCCGCTCCAGGAACCGCCGCTCGAGGAATACCGTCTGCGCTGGGA
>NW_008793941.1:97457-99412 GCF_000699145.1 Aptenodytes forsteri
ATCCTTCCCCACCCTGCGGGACCAGGTGCGGGGCTGGGTGGGAGTGGGGTGGCAGCCAGCGGGGGCCCCCACCCTGCGCCCCCCCCAGCCCAGCCCCACGCCCAGGGGAGCGTTTCTGCTGAGTTGGGTGGTTGCAGGCGATGGAAAACAACCTGGGGACAAAGTCCAGGGCTGGGCCAGTGGCAGGGGCCACGTCGCCCCCCCACACGCGACACCCCGCTTCCTCGGGGTGCGGCCCTGGGGGACCCCCCGGGATGGGGACCACAGCCTGGGGGACACCCCTCCGCGAAGGCACCGTCCGCCTCGGTGCAGCCAGACGTGGGTGCCGGGTACTGGGGACTCCCCACGGGGACACCCATCAGTGTCCCTGCCCCCCGGGACAGATGGGCTCCAGGGGTCCCGGGTGCCCCCTCCCCCCGCCCAGCTGCCATCTGGGCCAGGGAGGTGAGGGCCTAAGCGCTTTAGCCAGGGTGCCAATTAGCGCGATTAGTGTGGGCTGGGGGCAGGGCGCCACGGGCAGACCCGCCAGTCCCACACCCGCCGGACACCGGCACACGATGCCCGGTCGTGCAGGCAGCCGCAGGCAGCGGCACAGCGGGCACCGGGGCAGCAGCACTGCTCTGCCCCAGCCGGAGAAACCCCGGCTGCGCCGGCTGGCAGGACCGTGCCGTGGGAGTGCGGCAAGGTGCGGGGGCACCTGCTGTGGCACGGCTGGCAGCATCCGGCACACACTGGTGCCCACATGTGCAGCTGCACCCGGTGCCACATGTGTGTCCTTGCCTGGTGCCTTGTGCTTACCCCTCTGCCGGTGCATGTCACCTTATGCCCGGTGCCATGCAGTGCCTGGTACGGCGGGGTGCCCGGTGCCGTGGGGCATGCAGGGCAGCGCGCAGCGGGGCCGACGTGCAGGGAGGCTGCAGGAATCCCAGGCATGCGCAGCAGCTGGGCAGCCCGAGCGTGGGGGATGCCATGGGCCTGACATCAGGGAAGCCCACCCCATGCCACGGGGGACCCGCGTGGTGCCCCCTCCCCACGCGCGCGGGGTCTGGGCTGTGCCACAGCACGGGCTGGCCAAGCCTGGGTCTGCCGTGGCCAGGGCGCGCGGGCACCGGGGCCCCGTCCACCCCGGGGCTCAGCGGCTCAGGAAAGCCACCACCCAAGCCAGGGTGGGTGGCCGCAGGGACGATGACCTGCCCCGGCGCTGACTGGGCACCCACAGACTGCCGCAGCCTCGCGCCTCTGACGGGTCCTGGATCGCCGCTGTGGGGACCTGTGCCATGACCCCGATCCCCACCCAACCCCGCAGCCACCACGAACCCCAAGGGACTCCCGGTGCCGTTAAGTCCAACCGAGGCCACACTGGCCGCTCCTTCCCCCCGCACCCGGGCGTGCGGCCGGGAGAGGCGGCAGCCCCGGCTCCGCTCCCTCCGCCCTGCTTGGACGCTTTCGGCTGTGCCTCCGTTTCCCCATCCCACCAGGGCCGCCGGCAGGGAGCTGCTCGGGAGAGGAAGAACCATGGTGCCACTTCCCCCAGCACCGTGCCCCTCGTGCCAGCGCAGAAGGATGTGGCCGGATCCCCGTGCCCCCGCTCCTCCTGACCACAAAGGACACCCAACGGGGACCCCTGGCACCTGGCGTGTGCCGAGTGCTCACGGCCTCAGCTCACGGGGGTGGCTGCGGGTCCCGAGCCCCGCGGGGTGCCCCCGTCCCCGGGGAGGCTGTGCCGGGACGCTGGGGAGCTATTCTCAGCGCTTGGAGCTTGGCACAGGGATGGGGACGTTTCTAAATCGGGGGCTCCGGTTCACGTGCACCGGGACGGGGGGAGCTCATGGGTTCCCTCCCTGGGGGCCCCCGCTCGCACCAGGGACGGAGCCGCCACCTCACCACGAGGCGCCCAGGGTCGTCACCGCCGGTGGGATGCGGGAACCTGCACCGAGCCCGTCCGGGGGGGGCCC
>NW_008793941.1:102393-103152 GCF_000699145.1 Aptenodytes forsteri
GGGGACGGGGACCACGGGGGTGGGGACGGCGCCGGGATGCCGTGACAGTGACGACGGGGACAGGGGATGGTGCCCACAGGGTTGGTTGGGGTCTGTACCCAAGGGAGGCCGGGGACGATGCCCACGGAGGCCCACGGACGATGGCGCCCACAGGGATGCTGTGACAGTGACAATAGGGTGCCCACAAGGGTTGGGGGCAGCACCCGGGGGTAGCTGGGGAAGGTGCCCGCAGGGCCCCAGGGATGGTGCCCGTGATGGGGTGGAGATCGTGCCCACAGGGGCTGGGGACGGTGCCCACAGGGATGCAGTGACAGTGACAATGGGGACTGGGGACACTGCCCACAGGGTTTGGGGACGCTGCCAAAGTGGAGCTGGAGACGGTGCCCACAGAGACCCGGGGACGGTGCCCGTCACAGGGTGGGGATGGTGCCCATGGGGAGCTGGGGACAGCGCCCAAAGGGATGCGGTGACAGTGCCAAGGGTGATGGGGGACGGCGTCCACAGGGATGCTGTGACAGTGACCACGGGGTGCCCACAGGGGCTGGGGACAGCATCCAGGGGGAGCTGGGGACGGTGCCCACAGGGCCCCAGTGACGGTGCCCGTGGTGGGGTGGAGATGGTGCTCGTGGGGAGCTGGGGACGGTGCCCACGGGGCGGGGGCCGGCTCCGCACCCCGGGGTGCCCAGCCCGGCCCCGGTGCGGTGGCACACACCCGGCACGGGGGGCCCACCCGGCCCCGTCGGCCCCACGGGGCACCCG
>NW_008793941.1:122976-123548 GCF_000699145.1 Aptenodytes forsteri
TCCTCCCTGGGCTGCACAGGCAGTGCAGTGGCACCCAGGGAACGAGGGTCCCCAGGGGATGAGGGGGATGGGGGTCCCCAGGGGATGCGGGTTTCCAGGGGAGGGTGGTACCCAGGGGATGGGGATAACCGGGGCACGGCAGCACCCAGGGGAGGAGGGTCCTCAGGGGACAGCGGCTCTCAGGGCACGGTAGTGCCCAGGGGATGGGGACACCAAGGGGACGGTGGTACCCAGAGGATGGTGCTACCCAGGGGACGGAGGTACCAATGGTGTGGTGGGGCCCCGAGGATGGGGGGGAGATGGGGATCCCCGTGGCACGGCGGTGACCAGAGCAGACCCCATCGTCCACCCCAGGGCTAGGGCAGAGCAACAGCCTGGGCTGCTGGTGGGTGTCCCGCGCCCACGGCCCCGCGGTCCCCATGGCCCCCCTGGTGCCACTGGTCCCTGTGCTGCCCCTGGTCCCCATAGCCCCGTGGTCCCCATGGCCCCCTTGGACCCCCTGGTCCCATGGTCCCCGTGGCCCTCCTGGTCCCCGCAGCACCCTGGCCCCCCCCCCCCCCCCCCCCGGCGGG
>NW_008793941.1:125314-126057 GCF_000699145.1 Aptenodytes forsteri
CCCCCCCCCGGCCCCGCTCCCCATCCTCCCGTTGCCATGGCGATGGCTGGAGGCAGCCATCGGGGATATTTTTAGCTGCTGGTACCGCAGTGGGGGGGGGAGGGGGGCGGCCCAGCCCCACGGCTGCCTGCACGTGTGCACGCACACGCGTGTCTGCGGGCACACCTGCGCACACCTGTGGGCGTGTTCCCACCCACGCGCAGGTACCTGTGCACACCTGCCCGTGGGCATCCGTGTCTGCGCGCGCGCGCGCGCACGAGCACAGACGTGCCTGCACACACACCTGCGCTCACGCGCGTGCAGGCACACACGCGCACCTGCGCGCCTACACGCGCGCAGACACCCAGGCGCACGCGTGCAGACACCCGCCTGCACGCACGCGTGGTCCTGAGTGCACGCCCCTGTTTGCATGCTCACATGTGCACACCTCCGTGCTCACACGCGCGTGCCTGTTATGCACACCTGTGCTCACACACGTGTGCACACATCCTATGCATCTGTGCACACACCCCGGTACACGGTACAACACCCCCGTTTGCATGCATACCCATTCCCGTTTGCACACCCACGTTTGCACACCCATGTTTGCACGCTCCCATGCTCGCACACGCACGTGCCTGTATGCACACCTGCGCTCGCACACGTGCATGCACATACACACACGTGCATCTATGTGCACACTCAGACATGTGCATGCACACCCCCATCTGCATACACGCACATTCCCGTGTATGCACACACAC
>NW_008793941.1:126433-130624 GCF_000699145.1 Aptenodytes forsteri
AACCGCGGGGTGGGGTGGGGGGCAGAGCAGGGGCGCAGGAGTGGGGTGGATGGGGCTTTCTGCTTCGGGGCTACTTGCTCTGGTGCTGCCCAGGGTGGTCCTGTTAACCTGGCCAAGAGATGGACCTGCAGTTAAGCTGGCCTGTGGTGGAGGGCTGGCCTGGAAGGACACCCAGGCGGGGCTGGGCTGGCCGCTGGCTGCAGCGACACGTGCCGAAACGCACCGCTCTGCCCCAACACCGCTCACCACCCGGCTGCACGCAGGTTCCCGCTAGCTGCCTCAGTTTCCCCCCACTGAGAGGGGATAATGACCCCATCTGCCTCATCAATGCGTCTAGCCAAGGGAGTGAAAAGCGCTGCAAAGGAGCCAGGTGCTGCTCCAAAGGCCGCTTCCCACCCCCGGTTATTAGGATTTCTTTTCTCGTCCCTATTCAAGGGCGTTTGACACAAATCCTGCCAAATGCTGGTACCTGCTGAGCTCCACGGTTTAAAGATTTGCCAAGCTTTTATGCCAATTATAGAAACTTGTTGCTAGTTTTTTGTTTTTTTTTTTTTTCCTTTGCAGCAAGCCCATGTTTGCAAGCCCTGGATAAACAAACAGAGCGCTGCTCGAGGATTGCTGCACCGGGGGACTTAAAGGGGAATAGCCCCGGTGCAGGCAGCAGCGCTCCTCGCCCCACCGAGGGGGGGGACCTTTCCCCGTTGGGTGTTTTTTTTTTCCTCCCTCCGTCCTACCAGTGTTTTTTTCTGGCAGCGTCTGGCCCGTGATGGTGGGTTTAGGCCCGGGGGGCGCTTGGCGTGGGCCCGTCTGCGTAGCCCCAAAAGCAGGGCCAGAGATAATCAGTCCCTACGATTTCTGCAGAAACAGGTTTCTCCTGGCCAACTCTTAGTCCCTCTGCTGGGGAAAGGCTCGTTAGCCCCGGCTTTCCCTCCTCCGCAAGGAGCGGGAGGGAGCCGGGTCCCTTTTTCCCCCCGCTGCAAAAGGGAGGATGCTGACACCGACGCCGTCCTGGGCAGCGCAAGTGTTGTGGGTGTGCAGGGAGGCTGTTCCCGAGGCCCCGACAGCTGCAACCACCGCTGCCTCTCTAGCACTCGCTGCCTCGCTGCCTCCCTCGCCGCAGCCCTAGAGCCGTCCTTTCCCAAGCTCGTGCCTTTCAGATTTAAACTACAAAGGAGGAAGAGCTGGCACGAGCTGCCGGGATCACGGCGCTGCCCAGCAAATCTATGCTGACACGTCTGCAGTGGGTAACAGCATGTGGCTGGCTCGTGTTGACACTCCCTGATTAGATGGGGAAGGGAGGGCTGCCATTAGCCTTCTGTCCTGGAGCTGAGATGCTTTTGGCCGAGATCTCAGCCTTCGAGCGAGACCCAGGGAGTCTCCTGCTCCCGCGGTCAGGATCCGGTGACGGCTGCTGCTCCTCGTCGTCTTTGGGGCGGCGACTTCCCAAATGGCTGCTGCCCCTTCTTGCATCTGGGTGCTTTGACCTACTTACAGCCCGTGCCGCAGCCCGGGGCCTGCTTTTGGGAGGTGTTTTCTGTGCTCTGCCGTAGTTCAAATGGTCAATTAAAGGCTTGACTGAGCAGATAGGACGGGCAGAGCCCCTCCAGCGTCCACGGGCCGGCGCTGGCAGGCAGCCGGCGGCAGGGAGGGTCAGATGTGCAGGGCTGGTCCCAGCTGAGAGGGGCTGTCTGCCCGGAGTTCAGCCCCAGGTGCCGGAGCAAAAGTCACTCAGCGGAGGATGCGAGAGCCTCCTGGGCAGGACGTGGGAGGGAGGGGAACGTGTTTGGAGAGCATCAGGCGCTGTTTCAGGGCCAGGGTGCCTGGGGAGAGCTGAGTTAGCAGCAGGCTGCTTGCACTGCCTGAATTATTTACTGGCTTTTGCTGTCGGGGATTAGAAAGTTGTGGGATTCAGTTAATTTCAGGGAAGAGCGGTGCAGAGTCGCTGTGGTTAGCACAATTTGCCTTTGCCACCTTTCTTGTGGGATGAGGGCAGAGCGTGTGTGTGTCTGTGTGTCCCCACACCGTGTACGCGCTGACCTGGGACCTCCCGGCCCCTCTCCTTTGCTTGCAGAGGCTCTTCTCGAGCAGGCCATGATCGGGCCGTCACCGAACCCTCTCATCTTGTCCTACCTGAAATACGCTATCAGCTCCCAGGTAATGACACTCCCCGCGCCGCAGACACTGCTGGGTGTCGCTTCGCAGCCCCAATTAGCAGGTGGGCAAAGAAACCGGGCTGCGGAGTCGGTGGCGGGCAGACACCCCAAATCTCCCGTCTGTGCCTCCCCTGGGCTTGGGCAGGCGGTGGAGGGCTCAGCGCGTGCTTGAGGCAGGGATGTTTCTGTAAATAGCCTCTGCCCATCGCCTGGCTGCACGCGGGGTGGGAATCCTTGCCCTCCGAGAGCCTTTGCGCTTGCTGTAAGCTCTGCGCTTTCTTAGCGCGGCGTTTAATATCGTCTAAAGTTTGTGTGAAACAAATCAGCTATCACCTAAAAATGTCTGTTTGGATTTGTGCCGGCTCAGCGCCCCAGCCCCGTCTGCGGTGACAGGCGAGGCCCTGACCTTGCCGTTCCTCAGCAACGAGCACCGCGCTGGCAAACATCACCCGCTAACACGACACTGCACCGGGTTTGTTTTGGTTTTGTTTGTAGATGGTGTCTTACTCCACGGTCCTGACGGCCATCAGCAAGGTACGGCTCTGACAGGTGCTGTCTGAGGTTTTCCCCTTTACCTATGACCCACGTATCCATTTCCCTCCCCACAACTCTCGCCAAATATAGGTCAAGTGGAAAACGACATCCCCTGCTGAATCAGCAGCAGTCAGACAGCGCAGATTAGCGCCCGAGTCCTTCCCTGTCCCACTGGGGACAGGCTGCCGCCGTGCCTGGCGGGTCCCGCTCTGGTTTCGGGGACAGCGGCGGGTGTGAAAGCCTCGTCCCTCCGTCCTGTGGGGCCTGGCAGGCTCCTGCCCCGCAGCGCCCTGCGTGTAAACCACGCCTCGGCTGCCGGAAACCACATCCCTCTGTGGCCGGCAGTGCTGGCAGCACCGTGGGGATCCGGAGCTGGCGATGGAAAAGCGGCGCCGCTCACAAGGGAGGGCTGCCAGCACCCAAGCCACGCGGCTGCGGCTGCCCACCCTGCTCAGCTGGCTGGCTTCCCACGGGTGCTCAGCGTTCCTGTGCCTCTTTGATGGGGACGAGCCCTCTGTGGCTGCCTCTGCTCAGCGTTTGGGGCTGCTCCGTGGGGAGCAATAGCCCCTCGCAGGCTGCGTCAGGACCCCCGCCCTCCCCGGGCACTAGCCTTGTCAGGGCGACCTCTGATCTGAAGGAAGAATAATCTAAAGGAGAGTATTTCTCTCCTCCCACCTCCTTGTGGTTACTGGGGGATGGGAGGAGAAAGGCGTTGGTAGTCACGCAATGCCGGTGTTGTTTTGGGGTGCCACAGGTTGAGCTTGAAGCTTGCTGCAGAGCCCTGTCGAGGGCGGGGACCCCTCCAGTGGGGCTCAGCACCGATCCGGGGTGGTGGGCACGTTCCCAGGGGAAGGTAGAGCCAGCGTACGGCTGGCTGACACCGAGCATAGCGGCGGGTCTGCTCCGAATGGCGCAGGCTCGTCGCCGGTCATAGCGGTGTGCTCCGAATGGCGCAGGCTCTTCGCCGGTCCCCTGGTTGCACGTTGCTGGCTGACACCGAGCATAGCGGCGGGTCTGCTCCGAATGGCGCAGGCTCGTCGCCGGTCCCCTGGTTGCACATTGCTGCCCGTTCCGGCAGGGCGGGCAGAGAGCTGACCTTGACAGCTGAGGCTCCAAGAAGCTTGCTGCAGAGCCCTGTCGAGGGTGGGGACCCCTCCAGTGGGGCTCAGCACCGATCCGGGGTGGTGGGCACGTTCCCAGGGGAAGGTAGAGCCAGCGTACGGCTGGCTGACACCGAGCATAGCGGCGGGTCTGCTCCGAATGGCGCAGGCTCGTCGCCGGTCCCCTGGTTGCACGTTGCTGCCCGTTCCGGCAGGGCGGGCAGAGAGCTGACCTTGACAGCTGAGGCTTCCTCCTTCAGATCAGCGTGGGCTGAGAGCAGACCTGCGGGCTAGCTCCGGCCCGGCGGGGCGGCCCCATCTGCTCCGTGAGGAGGCAGGGAGCTGCGCTTCTGCTGCCCACCGTCCTCCCGGCCCCGCGGCCAGCCGGGCTGTTGGCGCGCGCT
>NW_008793941.1:130639-136890 GCF_000699145.1 Aptenodytes forsteri
GGCCCCCGCCGCTGTCTCAGGGAGGCTGCTGAGAAAACCCAGCCTCGTCCCCGCTGCCGTGGCCCGGTTGCCTCCTGCAACCCCGGGAGGGCACGACCCAGCCGTCGGACAGCCCTGACCTAGTTCTCATTCGAGTGGCTGCTGGGCAGCTGCCAGGGCGAGCATCCTGCAGCCGGCAGCGCCCGCCCCAGCCCCCGGAGGAAGGGGTTGCGTTTGTTTTTGGAGCCGCTGGAGCCCTGCAGCCCCCATCTGAAATCCTTCCTTGTTCTCCTGCTCTAGTTTGACGACTTCTCCCGGGACCTGTGTGTCCAGTCGCTGCTGGAGATCATGGACATGTTCTGTGACCGCCTCAGGTATGGTGTGGCCCTTCCAGCCCTGCCGCCTCGGCCCCAGGCTGTACTGTGGGCGGTACCGGGAGCCGGCGGGGCCCGGCTGAGCCCAGGATACTTGCCATGGCAGAGGGAGGCAGGTTCCCCCTCCAGCTCCGTGTCCATTCCTGAGTTGCCGTTCCCCTCCGGCTGCCTCAGGCTGGGCTCCCACGCGAGTGCCAGCATGGGGAGAGCAGAGGGAGTCCAAAACCCACCAGCTTTGTGGGAAGCTGCAAGAAACCCACCTCTTCTGGGATAAACGCCTCTGCCGTGATATTCCTGCCTATCAGGTAGATAGGGCTGGGCGTAAGCCCTGTGGCCTGAGGGTGTCTGTCTCCTCAGAGCGTTTCGTTTCTGTTGTGTAGCCTCTGCAGCTTCCCAGGGCCCCGGCTACGTGTCCCTGTCTGTCCCTGTCTAGCAGTGGTCTCGGTCCTGCCTGCTCTGTCCCAGGCATTCCAGGCAGCTGCCTTGTTTTGCTTCGTGCTCTTCCGCTGGTGTTGCAGGACCCAGGGGAGTCCAGACCATTCAGGCCACAAAAACTTTTTTAGAAAGCTCAGAAATCTTCCTGTTAACCCCTGACAGCCTCTTCTGGGAGGCCGGAGCGGAGAGCATGCGGCGGGGGGCAGCGGGAGGAGGAAGGCTGAAGGTAGCAGCTCTTCAATTACATGCAATGAAGCAGCAGCAATGAATATGCATCAGTCACAGATGTTGACAAGGAGCTGTTGCTGGCCAACTGCAGAGCCAGCCACTTAATCCGGTCCCTGCCTAATCTGATCCTCTGCTTAATTCGATCAAAACTTCTGGCCCCAATGATTTGTGCATCAGGAGAGGAAAGCGTTCACCTCTCGCAGCACATTGATCAATGCTGAGCCTCTCTTAGCAAGATAATTTGATTAGAGGCTTGGAAAGTTTCCCTGTAGTAGAGTGGCCAGAGAGGAGGCTGCACTGGGGAGACGTTATTTCCCCTGGCACAGCGGGGATGCTCGTGGGCTGAGCAGGTTGGGATCTGCGGCACAGGAGCCAGGAGCCAGCGGGCACGCTGGGCTGGGAGCACGGGATGTGGGTTTGGATCCCCAGGCTGCCCTGTGTCTGTGCCTCGGTTTCCCTGGGGTGGGAAACGGTGAGCACGGTCCCATTTCTCTCCCCTTCCCAGCTGCCACGGCAAAGCAGAGGAGTGCATCGGCCTCTGCCGGGCACTGATGAGTGCCCTCAACTGGCTCCTGCGCTGCGCGGCCTTCTACGCCGACAAGGTGAAGGAGACGCTGGAGCAGGTGGCAGCTGAGAGCCAGCTGAAGATGTGTCTGGAGCGGCTGGAGAAGATGCTCGGCAGCACCAAGAACCGCGCCCTGATCCACATCGCGAAGCTGGAGGAGACGTGTATGTCACTGCCCCTGCCCTGCCCCACGGCACGCTCTGCCCATGGCTGCTGCCAGGGCTTCCTCCACGTCGCTGGTGGCCCTGGGGAGACGTCATTGCCACCTCTCCCTTCCCCCTGCCTGGCTCCTGCTGCATTGTCCCTGCGGCTCCAAGCCCATCCATCTTCCAGCCCTGTTGCTGTAACCGTCTCCTCCCTGGCTCCGTGCCACCCTCTGCCCCCCCTCCCCTCCATGCTGCCCTTGGAAGAGGAGCAGAATTAATGTGAAGGCTGCGTGAGCTGTTCCTGGGCGCGTGGCAGGTCCTGTGCTCCGCCAGCGTGCCTGGCACAGCCCTGCACTTTCGGTTGGTGCCTGCGTCTGGCCAAGAGGCTGTGCCAGGCCGAGCCTGAAGCAGGAGCTTCATCCCCTGAGTTCGCAGAGGTGTGCCGACTCCTGCTCACCACGGGGCCCGGTGCGGGAGCCCCAGCCTCAGCAGGCCCTCTATGCTGCCATGGACCTTGGAGGCAGCCTGCCCGGCTTCTCAGCCTGTTGCTGTCCCCTCCACTGAAAGCCTGCCCTCCCTCCCCAGCCTCCTGGAGCGCTGTGGAGCAGTCCCTCGTCAAGCTGGGGGAGAGCCTGAACAGCCTCAGCAACTCCCCGCTGCGAAGCCAGGCTGATGACTGCATCTCCCTCATCAAGAGGTAGCTTTGTACCGCTGTCTCTGCGGGCTCGGAGGGTAAAACGGGTCTGAGCCCTGCTCTGGGGGCCGAGAGCCTCCTGCCTCCCTCCACGCTGGCTCCCTGCTTTCCTGTCCCTTCCCGGCTTGGAACCCTGCACCAGCAGCGGGCTGGGGCTGGCGAGAGGCCCTGGGGTAGGAGAGGGGACAGGGCTAGTGGTGACTTGCTGCAAAGGAGTCTTACCCAGGGGTTGCTCCACTGGCGGCCCTGGGGCCTCTCGCCATCCCTCAGCTGCTCAGGGCCACACCAGAGCTGCCGGCCCTGCTCTGGATCCCCCCGGAGCTGCTCCCAGGGCCTGGGCTGTGGCGCGGGGGCTTGGCTGTGCCCAAGGGCTCCTCTGCAGGGCACAGGAGCTACAAGCTGTCCTGCCCCAGAGAGATGCAGGACAGCAAAGGTCAGGGGCTTGGCCGGGAAGGGAGGATGGGACAGGAGGAGCAAGGATCCGTCCCTGCAAGGCTCCAGTGACCCTGTGCTGTCGTCTCCCACCCAGCATCCCCACCATGCTCTCAGTCCACTCCGAGCAGCTGAACAAGACTGGCTTCCCCACCGTGCATGCCGTGGTGCTGCTGGAGGGGACCATGAACCTCACAGGAGAGACCCAGCCACTGGTGGAGCAGCTGATGATGGTGAAGAGGATGCAGGTACAGAAGTGGCACCTTGTTCTGCTGCTCAGGGTGGCCTGGGGGCTGCGGGACCAGGGCCTTGCTGCAGCTCTGTGCTGTGTACCTCCCTGTGCTGGTCCTGGTCCAAGGGGGTGGGCGCAGCTGCAGGGAGCAGCGTGAGCCCATCAACACCTTAGCAGGGGGGTCAGGGTTTGGCTGTGGTTGGGGGAGTCACTTTATTGCCTTTCCAGCACTGGAGGGTTTTGTCTGTGTGCCCCGCAGCGCATCCCCTCCCCGCTCTTTGTGCTGGAGATCTGGAAGGCCTGTTTTGTGGGCCTCATCGAGTCCCCGGAGGGCACGGAGGAGCTGAAGTGGACAGCCTTCACCTTCCTGAAGGTAGGACCTAGCTCTGCCGCAAGCACAACACTCCCGAGCCCCGGCCCTGCCGCTGCCTTTTCCCCGCACGCCCGGTCCCTGCCGAGCACCGAACCCTGGCAGACCAATTAGTTCTCCTGTCCCGTAGCGGGCCCCTGGGGTCCCCCCATGCCCCGGCTGAGCCCGCAGCAGCCCTCCTGCAACCCGCTGAGCATCAGCTTTGCTGTCCAGGGCTTCTTTTCAGCCCAGCCCCACTTTATTTTGCAGAGTGGCTTTCCTGGCATGTTGTGGGGGAAATTGTGGCCTTTGAAGGATGCCACAGCAGCTTCGGGGCCTGCGCTCCCACAGCTCAGCGGTGGGCAGCCCCGGAGCAGTCTGCTTCACCTCCTTTCTTTGTACCAGACAAAAGGGATCTGTGTGTAATTTCAGGCCTGACACATGCTCTGGCCTGCGCTGGGCTCCTCTGCAGCCTCAGTCCTCTGCCTGGCTGTTGAGAGGTGGCCATGCTCTGCGGCTCCTTGTGACGGTGGAAGGACCCTGCAGAGGGGAGGCGGGGGGACAAAGTCTCCTGGGCGTGCGGGCTGCTCCAGAAATGCTCCTTTCCCCGGGGCTGGGAGAGCAGCTGCTTGCAGGCGTGTTTCATGTGGGCTCCTGCTGCCTGTGTTGCTGGGAGGTCCTGAGTGCAGAATGGGGTCTGCCTCTGTCAGTCACATCTGTGCCCCGTGTCTTTCAGATCCCCCAGGTCCTGGTTAAACTCAAGAAGTATCCCCAGGGGGAGAAGGTGAGTCTCGAGGGCCGTCGATTGGAGCTGTTTGCCGTGTTGTGCGCACAAGCGAGCTGTGTTTGTCATGATGGTGCTGGTGCCTGGCCAAATTTGCGCGGGGGTGGCTGGGGTAGGAAACGGGCTATGTCCCAACAACCTTCCTCTAACGGACAAGGCGGCATGGGAGGGGAAGGTGGGCTTATGTTGGCAGCGCTCCGAGCTGAGCGCTTGGCTTTGTGTACGGCAGGACTTCACTGAGGATGTGAACTGTGCCTTCGAGTTCCTGCTGAAGCTGACCCCGCTGCTCGACAAAGCAGATCAGCGATGCAAGTGAGTGCTCGCCGTGTCTGGGGCTGACCTGCAGCACTATGAGCCTGTGGCCAGTCTGCGCCACAACAACCCTGTCCCCTCTGCAGGGAGCCACGGTACGGGGTGCTGGGGCAGCTCCTGGCAAGGCTTTTTTAGTTTCTGATCCAATTCCTTCTTTCTGAGGACCTGACGCTGCCAAACGAGCAAGGCAGTGAGTGTCTGACAGCTGATTCACGTGTTGGCGGTGCTGTGTGATATCTGGAGCTGCTTTTGGCCCTGCAGCATCCTCAGAGGGGTGGGAGCAGGGCCAGGAGGGCAACCCAGGAGTCCCCCTGCCCTGCGGCACTGCCTGGGGCAGCAAGAATACTGTCCCTCGGGCTAGCGCTCTCCTCTCTCTTTCAGCTGTGACTGCACGAGTCTACTCCTGCAGGAGTGCAGCAAGCAGGGGCTGCTTTCGGAGGCCAACATGACCAACCTGATTACCAAACGGTACAGCCCCCTCAAAAGTCTGGGTAACCAAGTGGGGTTGGAGCACCTCGTCTTGCTGTCCTTGTGGGGGGGAGCATAAAGGACCAGGTGTGATGCCGCTGGCTGTCCTGCAGCTGGGACACGGTGGCCTGGAGGGACGGGGCTTTGCTTTCAGTGACAGGTTGAGTACAGTCAAAGTCTGTCCTCTTGGAGTGGCAGCTGGTGGTGGCCTGAGGTGGTGGCCTTCCCTCGAGGGTGCTGATGGTGGAGGTGGGTGGGAGGTGGCTGAGCGTGGGGAGGAGTGAGGCAGGGTGATGAATTCCAGCTCACTGGCCCTTCTTTGCGGATCCCCCAGGACGGCGGACAGAGAACACGCTCCGCGCTTGAAATCGGCAGAAAACGCCAACATCCAGCCAAACCCGGGGCTCATCCTGAGGGCCGAGCCGACTGTCACCAACATCCTGAAGGTGAGTCCCCTCCTGCATCTGTGCTGGGCAGGCTGGTCTCGGCCCCGGAGCCGATTTCCAGCAGCACCGGTCTCACCAGGCAGCCAGGGTGGTTGGGAGGTGCCTGATCTCCCCCTGCGCTGGGGTGGAGGAATGGAAGAATCGCTCCCAGCCTTGCCACTCTGCCATGGAGAGCAGGAGCTCCCCTGCGCCTTCCCAGGAAGCCGGAGGAGCCGTCAGGCAGCACGTTGTTGTCAGTGGCAGCAGCCTGAGCCCAGCCAGCTCTGTCCTGCTCTCAGCCGCTTCCCCGCGTGCATCTCCCCCGGTCCCCAGGGGCTACCCCCATCCCTGCGTCACTGTGGTTGCCTCACTGCTGCTGAGCACTAGAGGATGTGTTGCTGCCGGTCATGCTGCCCCGGTGCGCTGCGGCTCTTCCCTGCACTGCCGTGCCCTGCGGTGCCTGGGGCACAGAGGGCTCCATCCCCAACCGCCCGAGCCCTGCGGGTCCCTGCTCACTGAGGCCTCACAGGACAGCTCTGGCAGCCGATCAACTCTGCCCCCGTGGCTGGAGTTTTACTGCTGTTCTGTAGCACACATTCCCCGTGACTTCTCTTTCCTCTGTTTTTTTTTTGTAGACCATGGATGCGGATCACTCCAAGTCCCCTGAGGGCCTGCTGGGGGTCTTGGGTCACATGCTGTCTGGGAAGAGCCTGGACTTGCTGCTGGCAGCGGCAGCAGCGACGGGCAAGCTGAAATCCTTTGCTCGGAAGTTCATCAAGTGAGTGTCCACCTGGACCGCACTGTCCCTGGTGACCAGCGGGGCTGGGG
>NW_008793941.1:137066-139944 GCF_000699145.1 Aptenodytes forsteri
CTGCCGTGCCCTGCGGTGCCTGGGGCACAGAGGGCTCCATCCCCAACCGCCCGAGCCCTGCGGGTCCCTGCTCACTGAGGCCTCACAGGACAGCTCTGGCAGCCGATCAACTCTGCCCCCGTGGCTGGAGTTTTTACTGCTGTCTGTAGCACACATTCCCCGTGACTTCTCTTTCCTCTGTTTTTTTTTTGTAGACCATGGATGCGGATCATTCCAAGTCCCCTGAGGGCCTGCTGGGGGTCTTGGGTCACATGCTGTCTGGGAAGAGCCTGGACTTGCTGCTGGCAGCGGCAGCAGCGACGGGCAAGCTGAAATCCTTTGCTCGGAAGTTCATCAAGTGAGTGTCCACCTGGACCGCACTGTCCCTGGTGACCAGCGGGGCTGGGGTGAGCGGGCAGCCCCCCAAGCTCTTTGTGTGACGGGGCTGGATGTGCCTCTGGCCCAGTGTCTGTGCAGCACTGGATCCAGCAGAGCCCTGGGGAGGGCTGGGATCTCGGGGAGACTGCACCCCGCAGCACCCCATCTCCTTCACTTCTGCTTGAACGGGGCAGAGAATCGAAGTCAGGTTGGTTTAAGGGTATTAAACTGAAAGCGCCGGGACAGCCTCAGATCCAGGGCGCTCGCCGTGTGTGCGCCTTCAGTCCCCAGACGCCTGTGTCCTGGTTAGAGCACATGCACCAGCACGCGTGGGGCTGCGTGACGCGTTTCCTTGGGCAGGGAGGCCTGGGGCAGCTCGAACCACGCCAGCCCGGGCTGGGTGCGCGGCCCTGCTGTGCTCGCTCCATCTGGGGGTTCGTGCCGCTGCGATATGGAGAGGGCCGTGCTCAGAAATCCCCACGCAGCCGGGCAGAGCTGGCTCTGGAGAGGATGCACTCAAATGCTGGGCCAAGTGGGTGTGGGGAAAAGCAGCGTCGCTGGACCTGTTTTGCTGCAGGGGAACAGAGGGAGGAGGCGGCTCTCCCCTGCTGTGCCGGAGGGGTGTCTGCAGAGCCGGGCCCCACTTCGGTCCCTGCCCACCCCGCTCCTCCATGTGGGGCACAGAGCTGGGTGCTGGGATGGGGCGCAGGAAGGGGTCTGCAGGCAGGGGCAGCCCCCTGCCTGTCTTGGGGATGGGAAGAGGCTTGTTTCACGTGATGATAATGCTTCACTGCGGCTCTCTGCCCCCTCTAGGCTGAACGAATTCACGAAGCACATCAGCGGAGAAGGCTGTAAGTGCGTGCGTGTCCGTGTGTGGGGTGGTTCGAGCTGTGCTCCCCCCGCTGCCACGTGCTGGGATGCTGCGGGGCCCGGCCGGATTAAGCTGGGACTGGCTGCGGCGCCAGAGCGAGCCGAGTTGTGCCGGGCCCGGCTGGGGGCTGCCGGCAGGGTGCCCAGCACAGGGGCACATGGCTGGGTGCCAGTGGGGATCTGGGCTCCTGGGGACCTGCTGCCCTCATGCGTGGCACATGCGTGTCCATCCTGAATGTGGGGTGTTCCCTGCTTGCAGGGGAAGAGCTCCTTCTCCCCAGCCCAGCCCGTGGGGCCCCTCGGGGCCGGCCCTGCCCCGGCTCCCTCCCTGGAAGGGGTGATGTGTCAGCACAGAGCCCGAGATAAGGACTCTGACTGCATTTGCATGTGATGAAACTTGCTGAGTGCTCTGACCTTCCATGGTGCGGGGGGAGCCCGGGGATGGGCTGGGGCTGCCGAACGGGAGGCCAAAGCTGCTTTGGGGGCTCAAGCAGAGGCAGACGGGGTGGAGGGAGGCACTTGGCACATCCCCTGGAGCTCTCGTTCGCACACAAGCACTTGGGGGGTTAGAAAAGCTGCCTGGAGGAAGCAGGGTCCCGGCCCCCGAGCTCGCAGGGCTCCTGCCTGCCTCCTTGTGCCGAGGCTGGAGATCCCCAAGGTCTTTGTTTCTCCTTCCTCAGCCAAAGCAGCCTCGGTTCGGGCCCTGCTCTTCGACATCTCTTTCCTCATGCTGTGCCATGTGGCCCAGACCTACGGCTCGGAGGTAAGCATCCTCCGAGGGGATGGGGCTCTGACCTTGGCGAGCGACAGCCCTGCACTGCAGCCTGCCAGCCTCCTCTAGTGGCCAGCCTGTCACCGTCCCCACCGTCCCTGCAGCCATCCCTCCATGTGGGGTAAAAGCACCCAGTTTCTTTTGCCTCGTGCGGGTAGAAATCTGTCCCTGCAGGGTCTGTCAGTGCCGGGCGATGGAGCAGGGGTGGCTGCAGCCTTCCTGAGGGCTTTGGTTGTGCTCCCTTTACGGTACCGTGGTATCGGTGGGAACGCTGCCTCCGCACCTTCTCTGGGCTGGCTCTGATCTCACTGGACTTTTCCCAGCATTGCCCCTCGAGTTTGGCACTGGCTGGCCGGGGGGACCCGTGCAGCCAGGCTGAGCGTCAGCCCTCCCCCATGAGAGGAGGAACTTGCAGCCCCACTCAGGAAACAGCACTTTGGTTGCATGAAAATTTTCCAGGTTTCGACATCTGTGTGTGTTGGGAGGCGAAACGATACCGAAACACCGGGAACGCGGAGAGGGAGCGAAAGGCGGGTGGGAGGGGGCCTGCCTGGCCGGCCCTGGGGAGCGGGGAGGGGGAGTCCTGGCTGGAGGCAGCTTGGAGCGGACGTGCCCGGGGCTGTCGGATGAGGTCTTATCCCCCAGAGCGACTTTCCTGACCAGCTGCTGTTGAACAGATGTGCAAAACGTTTTTGACAAAAATAGTGTCCCTTGGGCGATGGCGGACTGAAGGGAGGAAGCGGCATGCGGGATTCCCAGCTCGTGTGTCGTCCCCCCCCCTCTCTGGGAGCCCTCCCAGCTGGCTGCCAGCTGGGCTGTGCACCCCGACTCTGGGCTGTGTGCCCTGACCCCGCGGAGCCGTGGGCCAGCCGGCCCCGG
>NW_008793941.1:140023-148104 GCF_000699145.1 Aptenodytes forsteri
ACCCCCTGGGACTGGTCCTGTCCTGACATCTCCCCGAAGGGAGCCATCGGAGTGCTGCTCTGAGATGGGCCCTGGTCCCCCGGGGAGTCCTCTGGTGGGGGGGGGGGGAACCACAGCCCACAGGCTGGAAACCGGTGCCTTACTGGGGGCTGACGGGTGCCTTACTGGGGGCTGACGGGTGCCTTACTGGGGGCTGACTGGTGCCTGCGTCTCCCTGCAGGCCACAGGGCGGCGCTGTTCCCCCAGCCATGAGCTCCCCAGGGTGGGGGGGTCCCACCCCAGGGTGGGGGTCCCCAGCAGGGTCCCTGCGGGGTGCAGGCCACGTGGCAGACCCTGTGCCTGGGGGTTCCCTCCCAGGTGATCCTGTCGGAGTCGAGCCCGGCGGGCGAGGTGCCCTTCTTCGAGACCTGGATGCTGACCTGCATGCCCGAGGAGGGGAAGATCCTCAACCCCGACCACCCCTGCTTCCGTCCCGACTCCACCAAGGTGGAGTCCCTGGTCGCCCTCCTCAACAACTCCTCTGAGATGAAGCTGGTGTAAGAGCTCAGCCTGCGCGCCCACCCTGCCAGGCTGGGGCAGACCGGGAGGGGAGCACCCACCCCATCTTCCCTGGCCCCGTGGCTGCTCTGAACGAGTGCCTGAACCCCCTGCCTCTCTCTTCCCTGGCAGGCAGATGAAGTGGCACGAGGCATGTCTGAGCATCTCAGCCGCCATCCTGGAGATCCTCAACGCCTGGGAGAACAGCGTCCTCACCTTTGAGTCGATCCAGGTGGGCCTGGTGGGGGGGTGGTGTCGGGCAGAGCTGGGGCACCGGCACTGCGCTGTGTCCTGAGGAGGGGCCAAGGCTTGAGTAGGGCAGGGGTCTCCTGTCCTCCTTCCCTGAATGCTCCTGCAGCTGCTGTGGAGCTTGCTGGCTCCTTCATGACTTGGGTGGGGAACCGATGTGGCTCCGGCTCCTTGATGCTGCCCCGTTGGTGGCAGTAGGGCTGGCAGGGGCAGGTTCACCCCATGGAGGAAAGAAGGGCTTGGACCCAGCAATCAGGGCCCACAGCCCTGGGAGGTGATGCTGAGATAAAGCCTGTGCATCCACACGTCTGTGCTCATCCACCTCCGCTCCCACCTCCTCTCCTAGAAAATCACAGACAACATCAAGGGGAAGGTGTGCAGCATGGCGGTGTGCGCGGTGGTGCCCCGTTGGTGGCAGTAGGGCTGGCAGGGGCAGGTTCACCCCATGGAGGAAAGAAGGGCTTGGACCCAGCAATCAGGGCCCACAGCCCTGGGAGGTGATGCTGAGATAAAGCCTGTGCATCCACACGTCTGTGCTCATCCACCTCCGCTCCCACCTCCTCTCCTAGAAAATCACAGACAACATCAAGGGGAAGGTGTGCAGCATGGCGGTGTGTGCGGTGGCCTGGCTGGTGGCCCATGTCCGCATGCTGGGCTTGGATGAGCGGGAGAAGTCCCTGCAGATGATCCGGCAGCTGGCCACCCCCCTGTACGGCGAGAACACGCTGCAGTTCTACAATGAGCGGTGAGCTCCAGTGCACCAGGCCCCGTGCTGTGCCGTCTCCTGCCCTTCTTCTACTTCCCGGGGCCTGCGTGACCCCGTCTCTCTCCGCCGCAGCGTGGTGATCATGAGCTCCATCCTGGAGCACATGTGCGCGGACGTCCTACAGCAGACAGCCACGCAGATCAAGTTCCCCTCCACGGGCATGGACACCATCCCCTACTGGAACCTGCTGCCCCCCAAGAAGCCCATCAAGGAGGTGCTGACGAGCGTGTTCACCAAGGTGCTGGAGAAGGGCTGGGTCGACAGCCGCTCAATCCACATCTTCGACACCCTGCTGCACATGGGGGGCGTCTACTGGTTCTGCAACAACCTGGTCAAGGTACGGGGTGGAGGAGGGAGGTGGCTGCGACCCCCCAGCGCCGTGGCTGGGTGTCGAGCCCAGGACTGCTGGGTCTAGCCCATGCTCTTAGTGCCCAGGAGTCCTAGTTGTGGCTGGGCTGGCTGCTGTGACAGTGCCGGGCGCTGGAGGCGAGCGGGGCAGGCTCAGCCATGCCCATGCCTCCCTCATCCCTGCCCTCTGCCTTGCAGGAGCTGCTGAAGGAGACGCGGAAGGAGCACACGCTGCGGGCCGTGGAGCTGCTGTATGCCATCTTCTGCCTGGACATGCAGCAGCTGACGCTGACCCTGCTGGGCCACATCCTGCCCAACCTGCTCACGGACTCCTCCAAGTGGCACACCCTCATGGACCCGCCGGGAAAGGCCCTGGCCAAGTAAGACCCCGGACCCGCGGGCACCCTCTCCTTTGGGGTGGGTGGGCCTGTTTGTGGAGATGGGGAGATGCTCTGTGCTGGGACGGGGGTCCCAGCCGCCCGGTTCCCACTCTGGCCCCGGCACGGTGCCGACAGGAGCAGACACGCTGGTGTCCTGGGCCCTGTTCCCTGCTGCCTCTCACCGAGGAGGGACCTGCTGTGTCCCGTCCCGGCGCACGCTCTGGGCTCTGCCGTCTTCCCTTGCTCGTGCGCCGTCATCCGGGTGGGCTGGCAGCACCTTGCAGTGTCCCTGCTCTGTCCCCAGGCTCTCTGTCTGGTGTGCCCTGAGCTCCTACTCCTCCCACAACAAGGGCCAGGCATCTGCCAGGCAGAAGAAGAGGCACCGAGAGGATATTGAGGTGCGTCCGGCGTGGAGTGGGGTTTGGTTGGAGGCTCTCTGCGCAAGAGCGGGCAGTGTCTGCGGGAGGTGATGGTGACGGGAGGAGTGGGTAGCTGAGACCGGACTCCCTACCCAGGTTCTCTGGGCTGCCTGAGGTCCTTTGACCTTAAAATGCGGGGTTTTCCTTTCTCTTTTCTGGGGAAGGGGGGCTGTATGTGGTTGGCCCAGGCTGAGATGCTCTGGGTGAACGGAGATCGTAGTCCTGGGCCATGGGGCTGTGTAGAGCCCAGGGTGGGTCATCAGGCCCGGGGAGGGGGGCCAGAATCCCCCCTCAGAGAGGGGCTGGTGGGGCTGAACTCCCTCTGCCCCCCCAGGATTACATCAGCCTGTTCCCGCTGGACGACACGCAGCCCTCCAAGCTCATGCGCCTGCTGAGCTCCAACGAGGAAGACGCCAACATCCTCTCCAGCCCCAGTAAGTGCGGGCAGGGAGGGCGGCTCCTGGGGAAGGCACCGTCCTGCCTCGCTGCTCGTTTCTGGGTGTGAAATGTGTATTGGCACGAAAACGCTTCTCTTCCCAAGCTGGCCAGGTGAAGATTTTCGAGCACTCAGGTTTGTTTTGCTGAGTTACCCTGGAGCTTTTGCACTTAGAAAAGGTCAAGCTCTTTATTTCTCTGATCAGAAGAACTTAGGAAAGGGGATGAGGTTGCACCTTCCCTCCGTGACGTTGCCACCCAACCCAGTGCGTCACGCACAAGGGGCTCAGGGAGGTTTTGTTTGACTGGCCTTGTCACCCCCAGCCAGTCTGCGTGGGACCGAAGAGCTGATGTGCTGCAGCAAGAACGGCAGGAGGTGACATTCCTGATGTCTGTGGCTAAATCCTGAAATTCCACTGGTGTTAACAAGGCAGCGAGCGGAGCTGATGAGTCCTTACAGTCACGTCTCTCCCTGTAGCGCGGTGCCGCGGGTTGCGACAGCTCCGGCAGGACATGCCGGGGGGAGTCTCTGTGCCCTCCTGCCGCGGCGGGTGCTGTCATGGCTCCCACATATGTTCTCTGAACTCCTGGGCAGTGAGTCAGCATGTTCCTTGGTCATTGTTTCTCCTGATGCCCTTATCCTAAGTTACTCTTTCTTTATTAGTTTTCAACACATCCATCAACCTGTGGTTTTTGTTGGTTTCATTACTGTTGAAATACGGGGTTTTCCCTTTATTTCACTATCTTTTTTTAACTTTTAAGGCAGTTCCACCTCTTTCCAGTGACATTCAGGACTTTTTTGGGCTGTTTGCTGCAGTGATGTGGAAATGCTGCTTCCTGCAGTAGCCACGTAACTCATGTGATTCCATGAGAAAAGTGTGGGAGGGCTTTCTTTTTTTGGTGAGCATCCTCAAAGTAGCACAAGGTGGGTCCTGCTGGTTTTGGCAGTACTATGGGGTCTGCACAAGAGCCTTCCCAGGAGATTCCCGTCCCGTTGGACCGGGGATGGCTCAGTTCCTCTCCAGCAGGAGCACCCAGCAGTGCTTCACAGTTTGGGTCAGATCAATCCCCTTTGGTCTGTCCCAAGATTCGCTGCTAGTCCGTTGGACACGCCTCAGCTCTGGTAGCTAAATTGTACCCTGAGAATGAGATTTGAGTGCTGCTGTGCAGCTGTCGAACATCTGGCTCGCTCCGCCCAGCCGGCTGCGCTGCAGGCAGCGTGCACAGGATGTGTAGCGTGCGCGTTGCTTCGCCTCGGCAGAGCGCTGTTCTTCTCCTCTCCTGATCGTGACATTGCGTTACATTGCTCGTGCCCTCGCGGAGCGTCAGGGACGAGTCACTGCTGCAATTAAAACCGAACGGGGAGTAGCAGGGAGGCACACTCACGGTCTCACTCATGCTTACCCTTTGGAGATGTCGTTAAACTTGGTCAGACTCAGAATAAATCTGGCTTGTGCAAGAGTGAAGTGTCACACTCCAAGAGCAGCAGTGGCAGCGTGTGGAGCCCTCCCCGGGCTGCTGTGCTCCGTCATGCCTGGGGCATGTGGGGTCCCGTGCTGCCTGCCAGGGCTGCCCACAGCCCGGCAAGAGAGGGACAGTGACCGAGGCAGACCGTCTGCCTGCTGCGTGTCTCTGGTGTGCCCGAGCAGCAAAGGCTCTCCTCGTTTGGGTATGGAGGGCGCCAAGGACCATGGTCCAAACCTCTCCCACGCCATGGGGGAGCTCATGGCAAAGCCCCTCCTGGAACCCAAGGGCTGGGTGAGCTGGAATGGCCAGAGCTGGCCAGGGTGGGCACGTTGGCATGGCTGAGGGGGCCAAGAGGCCGTTCCCGACGCATGTTCTCCTCCCCAACAGATCGCTCGATGAGCAGCTCGCTCTCCGCCTCCCAGCTCCACACTGTCAGCATGAGGGACCCGCTGAACAGGGTGCTAGGTAATGGCGGGGCCGGATCTCAGTGGGGGTACCCAGCGGCGAGGCCTGGCCGTGGGGTCAGATCCAACCGTGCCGAGACACTGGCGGGGACCTGTCCCCTGTGCAGGAGGCTTGGGCCACCCCCAGCCTCCCTGAACTGGCCTGGCTTTCGATATTTCCCTGTCTCCACAGCAAACCTCTTCCTGCTCATCTCTTCCATCCTGGGGGCCAAGACGGCCGGCACCCACACCCAGTTTGTCCAGTGGTTCATGGAGGAGTGCGTGGACTGCCTGGAGCAGGGCAGCCGCGGCAGCATCCTCCAGTTCATGCCCTTCACCATGGTGAGTCCCGCGGCCGTGACATCCTTCTCCCTGGGGTGCTGGTCCCACGGGACAGACAGGCACTTCCAGGGGAGTCCCGCTGCCCGGCTCTCGTGTCTCTAGCGCTGTTGTGAGTCAGCTGTGTTTCTCCTCTCTCCGGGCAGGTTTCGGAGCTGGTGAAAGTGTCCACCATGTCCAGTCCCAAAATTGTCCTGGCCATCACGGATCTCAGCCTGCCCTTGGGCCGCCGTGTCGCTGCCAAGGCCATCGCTGCGCTGTGAGTGGGGCACCTCCCTTCTGCTGCGCAGGAGAGGGCTGCTGGGCAGCCGCTGGGAACTCCACGAGAACCTGGATGCTGGGGCTGGGACTGGGGTGCCTGGGACGGCCTCTCTGTCGCTGTGGGCTTGGCCTGGCCCTGCCCGGGGGGCTGCTTCCCTCTGCCTTCGGCCTCCCAGAGGCATCCCCTTGCTGCCTCGCGATGGGCTTTCAGAGACTGAGACAAACCCCCTGCTTTTTTTTCTATAATTAATTCAGTCCTTTTGTAGAACCAGGCTTTGCTTCATTTCTGGTTGGTTTCCTGACTGCAGCCCAGGGCCCTGGGGCTCCCCAAACCCCTCATCTCAGGGTGAGCTTGATGGTGGGGGTGATGGGAGAGTAGGTGGCCAAGACCTGCGCTGGGCAGGGGAGGGAAATCACACTCGCTCTGTCCCTAACCCGCCTGCCCTGACCCCGGAGAAGCCCGGGAGGGCGGTGGGCTGCCCGTCATGCTCCGTTTGGGGAGTGGGTGCCTGCGGCCGGCCAGCTGCAGATGTGCGGCTGGGTGGAGCGGTGATGCTTTCCTGCTGTGCTGTAAGCTGCAAGCAAATTCTTGTTGGAAATTCCTCCACGTGAGCATGAGTTCACCCCGCGTCCCTGGCTGTGAGCAGGGCACCCAGCGGCCGGTGAGTAACTGCGGCCTCGCCAGCACCACGCCGGCCTCGTGCTGGGAGAGGCTCCTCCGCGGGGCTGTCCCGGCGCCCAGTCAGCTGCTTCGGCGGTGAATCCACCTGTAACTGTCACGAAACCCCGACCCTGAGGGGGTGGCAGGGCCGGGACGGCTTCGCCTCTGCTCCTTTCATTTATGTTTTCTGCTTGACTCATGAGAAAGGGGGAAGCGGTGCCTGGGGTAGCCGGGTGCCAGCCTTCCCCTCGGGCTGCCTCGGCTCAGAGCCTGGTCCCTGCCGCATCCCCGGGGCTGGGCTGTGCCTCCTACCCCCCCTTGGCATTAGCGGGGTTCGCAGCCCCTGTTCTGGGGGCTCCAAAGCGAGTGCTTTGGTGGTGCCGGGGGAGAGGCAGCGCGGGGAGGCCCCAGAGCTGTGCTGCAGGGTTTGGGTCAATGCTGGTCAATGCTGGCTGGGGAAAAGGCAGCCGGATGGTGACTCAGGGCCTGCCTGACCCCTGCCTGCTCCTCGGGATGATCTCAGCTCTTGGCTGCTCACAGGCTTTGCTGGAGGGAGAGACCCCAATGTGGTTGGCGGAGGAGCCTTGCCGTGCTCGGGGTGGCTGCAGGTGCTTGTCCGGGGGCCCAGGGAGCGGTTGGTCCTTGGCTATCGCACACCCCGAGCATCCTGCCCCTTCCCCCTGCCTCCCATGAGTCCAGCCCCGAGCTGGCACACACCGGCCCCCGGTACGAGGGCAGACGGAAAGCGGGTCGCAGGGCTAGGTGGAGCGGCTAGCGGAGCTGCAGCACGCACCGGGGTGGGACGCGGGGTGGAGGGCGAGCGGGGCGAGGGCTGCCCCCCCGGAAGGCTCGGGGCCAGCGCCGCTCCCCACCGGGCCTGACTCGGGCATGAGTCCTGCGCTGAGCTGGCACTGACCTGCCCAGGCACCTCTGCCCCGCTCTGGCGGCAGCGCCTGCTCGCCCAGGGGCAGCTCTTTACCGTTAGCTCAGAGCAAAGAGCAGGACCCGGTGCTCTCGGCCTTCCCACCTCTGTCAATATTTGCCGGTGGCAGCCCCACACTTGGCATTGGTACCCGGCACTTCACCTTCCAGGAAAGGGCTGGAGCGGGAAAGGGGTTTCCTGTAAATGCTGATAAGCCGAGGGAGGAAGGAGCAATGGCTCTCGCTGGTTGCTCTCCTGGGAGCCGCTGCAGGCAGGGTGTGTGGCCAAACGAGCACGGGCAGCGGTGGCTTCCCTGCGGCAGAATGGCGGCGATGGTCCTGGGCGGGGCGGGGGGTGGGGGGGGGGGCGCCGGCGCCCCGGGGCTGGGAAATTGGGGGAAGGCAGGAACAGGGACCTCCTGGCGCCCATCGAGGCTCGGCTCCGTCTCCGCCGTGGCAGGGCTGGGCGCAATGCGGGGATGCCGGCGGTCACAGGACGTGAGCGCAGGACCAGTGGGAGGAAGCGGGGCTGGTGCAAGCCTGGGAACGCAGGGACAGCCCGCAGTCGCCAGACACCCACGGGGGAGCGGGGAGAGGCCGTGGGCCGGCTGGGGACGGCCGTGGGGGCTTGCCAGGGCGAGGGGAGATGCCCAGGTCTCCTGGCTCTGCTGGTTTCACTCGGGCACATCCGTTTGTCCGTCCACCTTGCCTTTCTCACTGCTGGAAGTCCCGTCCCATCGTGGCGGCTCCGGGAGGGCTCCAGGCGTGTCCCCGGGCAGCTCTGGAGCAGATTCCCCTCGCGGCAGCAGCAAAAGAGGGATGGCCGTGCCCCCCCCCCCCCACCCCCCCCACCCC
>NW_008793941.1:148197-148404 GCF_000699145.1 Aptenodytes forsteri
CCTCCCGGCCACCCCTGCCCGGGACGGGGATGCTCTGCGCTGCCGGGAGTGGGGGTGAGCCCCCACACCAGCTGCCGGCAGGTCCTGACATGGTGCCGCAGGGCTGCTCCCCATGGCCCCAGGCTGCCGCCCTCGGCTCGGTGCTGCCGGCGCGGGCGGCTCCGGTGCTTTCTAGGAATCGGCTCTTGCCCAAGCAGTGCTGCCGGG
>NW_008793941.1:148497-150140 GCF_000699145.1 Aptenodytes forsteri
GTTGCGGGGGCAGGAGGGCCGGGGGTGCTGGTTTTCACCCGGGCTGGGCGTTGCTGAGCCGGTGCCAGCAACCACGGTGGAAATGAGCCCGTTCCCCCGTGTCCCATCTCTCTGTCCCCGTGTCCCCACGCCCCGGCCACGCAGCATCCCCCCCCGCGCAGGTGGGAGACGGGAGGAAAGGCAGACAGCCCGGACTCTGGAGCAAAAATAGAGTTTATTTCCATTTTTACTGCATATAAAAAAAAATAGCATGTATTTCTCTGGAGCTCACCCAGCTGCAGCAATAAATACAGTACAAAACACACCGCTCGAGAGCCCCTGCCGGGGCAGGCTGTGAAATTTCCGGAACACAAATACGGCTAAAAAGCGTGCCCGCGAGACCCCCGCCGACCCAGCCACGAGAGCGGGGGCTGTGCCGGGGCTGTGCCGGGCTCGGGGCGGAAAGGACTGCGTCCCGCCGGGCCCCGCTCGCTGCGGCAGCGTGGAGCTGCTCCCCCGGGCCAGGAGATGGGTGCAAATAAGTTAAACTGCAATAAATACACTGAGTTTAGCAGAGAAGGGGGACGGGCGCTGGCAGAGCGAAGCCGCAGCCCCCCAAAGGCGCTGGGGCTCCCCTGGAAAAGCCTCATCCTGGGAGGCTGCTGTATCCCTACGGCACCTCCGTCCTCCTCTCCCTCCTCCTTACCTAATGCCTAATAAATATTAATTAATATAACTATGCCTAATAGAAGTAACACCTCTCAGATCTGTCCCTGCAGGCTGCAGCCCAGGCAGGGAGATGCTGCTCTGAAGCATCTTCATCCACGGATGAAGACGGTTTCCCCTTGGCCAGGTGGGATGCTGCAGGGGTTACGGCACCTCCGTCCTCCTCTCCCTCCTCCTTACCTAATGCCTAATAAATATTAATTAATATAACTATGCCTAATAGAAGTAACACCTCTCAGATCTGTCCCTGCAGGCTGCAGCCCAGGCAGGGAGATGCTGCTCTGAAGCATCTTCATCCACGGATGAAGACGGTTTCCCCTTGGCCAGGTGGGATGCTGCAGGGGTACCCGCAGTGCCCTGTGCGAGCCGTGGGGAAACCGGGGCGGTGCCCACGGCAGCTGCGGGGGCTCAGCCCAGCTCCTGAACCTCGTAGCAGAGATACGCTTTTGTTTAAATATTAAACAAGGGTGATGCTGCGCACAGATACCCGTGCACGGATGCCACCGCAGGGCCGGCCGCCCTGCTCGGGGGCCGATGGGCGGGGGAGCACCCCCAGCCAGATAAATATTAAATAGCGATAAATATTAAATAAGCGGAAAAGCTGGGCGCTTCCGGGGAAGGTCGCTCAGGCTGGGACATAAATAAATAGGGTGCGGTGGTGCGGGGACCGGGTGTCAGAGGCGGGGGGGGGGGCGGCGGGCGAGGTGCCGCAGCGCCCGGTACGCCGTCTCCAGGAACCGCTGGAAGTTGGCCAGGATGAAGAAGCCGCCGACCTGGTGGTGGAAACTGGAGGAGAAGGTGGGGAGGGGGCCCGGGCCCTCCGTGGGGTACGTCACCGTGGCCAGGCCCAGGTCCTCCATCTGCAGCCGGACAGAGGCAGAGGCATCAGCTCCAGACCCAGAGACGCCCCAGGAGCGCGGCAGCATCCCGGCGGTGCC
>NW_008793941.1:150220-152513 GCF_000699145.1 Aptenodytes forsteri
TGTCCCCGTGTGCCCTCCCCATCTCCCCGGGGATGCCGGCCCCGCGCGTGCTCACCCCGTTCCCCCCTCACCTGCTGCTGGATGTTGGAGGAGAGGTTGGCAGCGTCCAGCTGCAGGGTCTCCACCAGGCTGGTGTGCCCAGGCAGCAGCTCCAGGACGGCGGCGAGGGAGCCATGGTAGGCGCGGAGGCCGTCGTGGATCTGGCTGAAGCAGGCCTCCTGCGGGCGGGCATGGCATAGTCAGCGGGACTCGGCACAGCCCGGCCACCGCGCCCCGAGCCACGGCGAGCTTTGGGCTGCCCCAAGGAGCGGCGAAGCCAGTGGGGCTGAGACCGGCCAGCTCGTGGCAGGGGTGGGCTGCCCGTACTCACTGCCTGGAAGTTGCGGCTGTGGCACTGCTCCAGCGGCACCTGCACGATGCCCAGGTCCTGCCGCACCAGCAGCAGCTCTTCCTCCTTGCACAGCTGGAAGGTGTCGCACTGCGGCCGAGGGGGACGGGGTCAGGGTGGCCGGAGGAGCCCACCACCCCCTGACACCCCGTCCCTGGGGTGCGGGATCCCCCCACAGCCCAGCCATGAGGAGGGAGGGGATGGGGTGAACCCGCTGCCCGGTGAGATGGGGACTGGACAAGAGCAAACTGCGGCACGGCTGCCCCCGGCCGGTGCGTGCCCCAGGAAGGTCCCCACGCATCCCCGAGGGAGCAGCGGGGCTGTGCATGGTCACAGCCCCTGTGGGTGTCCGGGGGCCCTGGGGCTGAGCAGCGCGGCAGGAGACCGAGGCGCAGGGGACGCCACTGGCTCCCGGCCTCACCGTGCCGATAAGGCTGGGGAGGGGAAGGTCACCTTATCTGCGACCCTGCAGCGCCCATGGCCACCGTCCCCCCTGCCGCAGCACCCGGGACTCACCACCACGCGCTGCAGCACGGCCACGTCCCCCTTGATCTTGCGGGTGAACTCGAGGTTCTTGTGCAGGAAGAGCTGGAAGTCCTGGTCCCCCGAGAGCTCGACCAGCGGCGCCCCGTGCAGCGCCTGCCAGGGCGCCCACAGCAGCGTGCCCAGCAGCAGCGCCAGCATGCCTGCGGGGACAGTGGCTCAGCGCCCGCCCCAGGGAGACCCTTGTCCCCAACCCAGTGCCGGGGTCTGGGTGCAGCAACCAGATGCCCCCCGGGAATGGCGGCACCAACGCAGCCTGGGGAAGGGGCAGAGACTCCCTGAAAGGGGGGAGAGGGACTGGGTGCTCCCTGCATCCCACCAGCCCCTCGGTGCCGGGGCCACGGGGCAGCGGGCTGGGGGCTCTGGGTGTGCAGGTACAGCGGGTGCAGCAAGCGCTGTGGGTGCTCAGGTGCAGCAGGTGCTACAGGTAGAGTGGGTTTTTACAGGTGCTCTGGGGGCAGTGGGTGCAGTGGGTGCAGCGGGTGCTGTGGGTGCAATGGGTGCTGTAGGGGCAGTGGGAGCAGTGGATGCAGCGGGTGCTGGGGCTGCGGGTACTCACGGGTGAGGGAGCACATGGTGCCCGGCTCGGCGTCTCTCCTCTCTGCAAGCGCGGCCCGGCCTGGCACAGCTCGCCCCTGCCCCAGCTCTGGGCGGCCTCATCGATTAGGGCATTTATAGCGGGCTCCGGGGATTCACACTGATGTGGCAACAGTGACGATTGCCTCATTGTCTTAATCACCAACATGCAAATCCTGGGAGCCGGGTGCTCCCGGCCACTGCCCACACCTCGCTGCCTGTGGGGCTTTCCCAGGGCTGGCGGGCAGCGGTGCCCTCGGTGTGGCGGGGGGGGGGCCAAAAAAAGAGCCCCGGCACCAGGGTGCGTGCCGGGTGCTGGGACGGTGCTGGTGGTGGCTTGGTGACTCATTAACCCACTGACAGGGTCCTGCCTCGCCGGCCGGCCTGGCCACTGTCCAGCGCCGCAGGGTCACTCGTGGGTGACCGGGCGAGGGGACAGTGGCTTTTCACAGCTGGCGTCCCTCCGGGATCGTCGCCATCCCCAGCCCATGTGGACATCTCCCCTGCCAGCTGCCTGAGCCCCTCACCCCGGCATCAGGGCGGGCACTGGTGGTGTGACCTTCACGGTGGTGGGACCAGCTGGAGGGGCCGGTGAGGGGCCGTCTCTGCCTGCCCCTTCCGGGAAGCGGCTGCCAGGGCAGCCCTGGGAGCAGGGCCGGCTGCTCCCTGCCCCACCACGCCGCGCTGACGTGGGAATTTTGGCTCGTGCCAGTTCCCGCAAGTGCTTCCAGGATGATCTGCTGGGCCGGTGCCAGCTGGGCCAGCTCCTGCCTGGCACGGGCCGCC
>NW_008793941.1:154792-156165 GCF_000699145.1 Aptenodytes forsteri
GGGGGGGGTGTCCGGGCAGGGTGACCCCAGGGCAGCGCTGAGCCGGTAGTCTCACTCTGCTCCACCAACCCCCGGCCTGGGTCCCATCAGTGTCCTCCTGCAGGGCACGGGGACAGGGATGGGGACGGGACCCCCGTCCTCGCACGTTGCAGACCTCGGTGTGCACCGGGATGGGCCGCACGCGCGGCGGGGTGCAGCCCACGGGGTACAGCTGGCAGAGAGCCCCAAGCCCTGGGAGCTGCTCCCGCCTCCAGCTGGGGAAAGGAACCCCAGGCGGCTGCAGCCAATCCGTGAGCACCACCCAGGGCCTCGCCCTGCACGAGGCAGGTGTTAGCTCTGAAACCTAATGATGACTTCCCTTCCCAGGACCTGGCAGCACTAAGTGTTCTGCCCTCAGGCTGAGCGAAAGGACCTCGGCAGCGGAGCCTGTTCATGGGATTTCCTGGGAGAAACCCCCCCCTCCCCGGCTCTGCCTTTGCCCTCCCCAGAGCCGGGGGAAGCTAGGGCTCTTCCGGAGCGGGTGGCCGCCGAGGGGGCTTTGCATGGTGTGCCCGAGCGCCTGGGGGATCACCCTGTTCCCCATAGCGGAGCTGCCGTCTCAGCAGGTCAGTGCTTTCAGGAATCGGGATGGGGAGGACGTGAATCAGCGCCTGGTGGGGCCCAAAGCCCCCGTCAGCTTTCCAAGGAAGGAAGTGGTGGTCAGGCCCAAAACCCCGTGGGTGTTGGGGCGTGGGTGGGGGAGCTGGCCCAGCACAACACCCCCGGCACCAGCGCTGCCTGGCCTGGCAGGACTGTCCCGGGTGCGCACCCTGCTGCGGTTCTGCCTCGTGGCCACTCTTCCTCTCCACGGGGCCTGAGCCGGGCACCCTCAGCCCCTTGCCGGCATCTGCCAAGAAGCGAGCCCTTCCAGGGTGTCCCTGCGTCCCCTGTGCCGGATGAGGCAACCCCCGGCTCTGGCTGGGCTCTTGCCTTCCCTGCACCACCCTGGCCCCTGGGGTCTGGCCCAGGGACCCCCGAGGAACAGGGAAGGCTGCGTTCATCGCCTTGGGGCAGGCCCACACTTGACCCTAGGCCCAGGGTGGTCCCCATCACTCCCCAGGGCGGCTGCACGTCCCCATCACTCCCCAGGGCCCAGGGCCACAAGGAGGGCACAGCCTGACCCCCGCGCCTTTCCCAGCAGGGTGAGGGGGTGGCAGGGCTCAGCCCTTTCCCCCCGTGCACAAACCCGCTCTCACGGTGCTGGTCCCGGTAATCCCTGCTCCGGCCTTTGTCTGCAGCAGCAGCAGAACAGAGCGGTTTGTTGGGAAAGAGGATCCGCGGGCTGGAGCAGACGGTGTCTGTCTGCAGCGCACCCTGCCCCACCCGGCTGCTGC
>NW_008793941.1:157275-162540 GCF_000699145.1 Aptenodytes forsteri
CAGCAGGTCAGGGCTTGCAGGAATCGGGATGGGGAGGACGTGAATCAGCGCCTGGTGGGGCCCAAAGCCCCCGTCAGCTTTCCAAGGAAGGAAGTGGTGGTCAGACGCAAAACCCCGTGGGTGTTGGGGCGTGGGTGGGGGAGCTGGCCCAGCACAACACCCCAGGAAACAACGGAGATCTGCCAAGAAGCGAGCCCTTCCAGGGTGTCCCTGCGTCCCCTGTGCCGGATGAGGCAACCCCCGGCTCTGGCTGGGCTCTTGCCTTCCCTGCACCACCCTGGCCGCTGGGGTCTGGCCCAGGGACCCCAGGGGTGGTCTTAGAGCAGGGACAGGCTGCGTTCATCGCCTTGGGGCAGCCCCACACTTGACCCTCGGCCCAGCATGGGTGTGTTGGGAGATACCCCAGGGGTGGTCTTAGAGCAGGGACAGGCTGCGTTCATCGCCTTGGGGCAGCCCCACACTTGACCCTCGGCCCAGCATGGGTGTGTTGGGAGATTCCTAAATTTCCCCAGAGGATGAGCCCAGCTGGTCCCAGATGCTGGTGGGACCCACCCAGGGTGGCTGCATGTCCCCATCACTCCCCAGGGCGGCTGCACGTCCCCATCACTCCCCAGGGCTGGTGGGCACAAGGAGGGCACAGCCTGACCCCCGCGCCTTTCCCAGCAGGGTGAGGGGGTGGCAGGGCTCAGCCCTTTCCCCCCGTGCACAAACCCGCTCTCACGGTGCTGGTCCCGGTAATCCCTGCTCCGGCCTTTGTCTGCAGCAGCAGCAGAACAGAGCGGTTTGTTGGGAAAGAGGATCCGCGGGCTGGAGCAGACGGTGTCTGTCTGCAGCGCTCCCTGTCCGGCCCTGCTGCTGCCGTCGAGCCCCGCGTGCCCCTGGCTCAGCTCTGGGCTGGCCCCCAGAGCCCCCGGCACCCCGTCCCTGCGCTCCTGGGGCCGGTCCCAGCACAGCCGAGATGTCAGCTCCAGCCCCCGGGGGCGGTCGGGGCCCCAGCTCCGGTCCCCAACCCTGGGGAGGGGAGCAGGTAACAGAAGTCAGCCCCACGTACGCTCACAGTCACAACAAGAAGCCCACGGCAGAGGCAGGCCAGGCTGGTGTTTTTCCAACTTTTATTTTAAAAGTCATAATTGCAGCTTAACAAAGTTTGACCCCATTATTGTTGCGAGAGCTGGGGGCACCGGCGGGGCGCCCGCGCTCCTGCCGCCCGCCTGCCCTGGCCCCGCTTCCCCAGAAGCTCCCAATTCATGGGCTTGTCTGCGCCTCCGCCGGGCTCAGCAACGACCGTGACCACAAGCAACCTTAAAAGAATGTTCGTTTATTGGGCAAGGGGCTTCCCGCCGTGGGTGGCAGGGGTTCGGCAGAGCAGGGCCTGTGGCTGCGGGCCCAGGGAACCCCCCTGTCCCCCTCCCACCGTACAGACATGCAGGCGTTTATAAAAGAAAGGCAGACGGGGGACCGGGGCTGCGTGGGGGAGCTCCGCTGAGACAGCATCTTCCCTAGGGACAAATAAAAAAAAAAAAAAAAAAGAGCCAGGCCATAGGGTCACGGAAAACCATCGTCATCGTCCTCTGCCATCTCCTTTGCGAACTCCAGGTCCTGCTGCTCGCGCTCCCGGCGCTCCTGGAAGGCAAAGGCAGAGGTTGGTGGCAGCTGGGGGACAGGAGCCGCGTCCTTCCCGTGGCCTCGGTGGCCGCTGAGCCGCAGCCCGAGCCGTTTCTGGCAGCAGGCTGCAGAGACCCAGATGAGATCTCACCTCTGCAGATTCCAAGTCCTTGTTGTAAGATTTGGGTGGGAACCTCATGGCCTGGAAAAAAGAAGGGAGGAGAAGCTCTGAGCTGAGAGACGCCTCAACTCTGCCCCGCTGTCCTCTCCAGCCGGGCCCTGCCAGCCTCTCGCCCGGGGACCTGCCGCGCTCACCTTGACGGACATGTTGTGGATGTCGAGGCAGAAAGAGATGCGCTGGTGAAACGCCAGCTGGGGCTCCCGGGTGGAGTAGATATCGATCATTTCCTTCGACTGGACGTAGCCCTTCTCGTGGTTAATGCTGGCCTCGATCACGCCATCCCGAATGGCCTGCAAGCCGGAGGGCACGCGGTCAGGGCACCCGCTGTCTCTGAGGGCTGAGGCAGCAGTTTAGAGTGAAGGGAGGAGCTGGCTGCTGTGACAGGAGCGGTGGGCTCAGGACGCAGCGCACAGAGAGGGGACTTGGTGCCCTGAGTGTCCCCAGCATCCCCCGGAGGGGACTCAACCTAAAACCAGCGACTGCCCCAGGGAGGGAGCGCTGGAGGGACAGGGCAGAGGCAGCCTGGCAGGGGAGCGAGGAACGGGGGGCTGTGGGCAGCCCAGGACCCAGAGGGACAGGACGTCATGGGCAGCTACCTTGGCGACAATGAACTCCGCATCCTCCGGACTGTCCAGCTGCAGCTTCTGGGCAATATCGGCCAGGGAGATGCGGGAATAGGAGAGGCTGATCATACGGACGCCTGCGGGGGAGGAACGAGAGTGGAGCCCCCCGGGCCAGGCAGCCCCGGGCCCGCCAAGCCCGTGGCACCAGCCGCGACGGGGTCCCCCGAACGCCACAGCGGCAGTCTCCTACCCGTCTTGATGACGTTGTGCCTCAGACGAATGATCAGGGTGTAGGTGCCGTCGGCCTGGAACTTGTCCCCAAACTGATCGAGGACTTGGTTGAACTTGGCCAGGTTCCCGGTCCTGACGGCTGGAGGAGAGAATGTGTTAATCGGGGAAGGAGCAAGGGCCGGGAGGCGGTGGGGAACGCGAGGGCAGGGCTGACTCCCAGGCCGGCCATCCCCTCCTCTTAGGGGCTGCCAGGGGAAGGCAGCCCTTCAGCGACTGCTGAAGGCTGGCACCAAGTGGAGTCTGCAGCTGGGTCCCGCCAAGGGGAGGGGAGAGAAACCCCCGCTGCTCCCCCACCCAGGGCTTCCCGCTCCCTCGAAGCACGGGGACATTGTGCCGAGACACCGGAGAGGGACGGAGCGCAGGCAGGAGCGGCCTGTCCTACCCTGAGTCAGGAGGAAGTAGGGCATGAGCGACCGCTTGAGGGAGGGTTGTCTGAACTGGAGCCTGTCCGGGATCTCCCCGAGCAGCAGTTCCACCACGATGAGCAGCTTGTGCACCTTGAGCAGAAAGAGGCCGTGAGTCCCCCCGCGGGGCCCGACCCCGGAGGCAGCTTCCCTGGGGACCCAGGAGGTACCGGACCCCGCAAGCGCTCGTTCTTCCCGTCCCCGCTCACCGTCTGCTTGAAGCCAACAGCCGTGTGCTGCGGTGCCTTCCGCAGGGCGTTCGTCATGGTCCTCCGTGCCTCCGAGTACTCCAGCTGGATGGCCTTGATGCGCCCTGCGTTCACACGGGGCAGAAGGCGTTTGGAAAAGCCACCGAGTGAATCCAACAGGATCCACCCGGATGGAGCCTCCAATCCTGCCTGGAAGCCCCATCTCCCGCTGCTCAAACAGGTTCTCTGAGGAACCAGAGCCCTCGATCTCGGGTGCAGCCCGAGCCGCCAGCGCTGTGCGGGACCCTCTGCGCCTCACCTGTGTAATAGAGGTACCGAGCCCACTCGTTGTTGTTGGCCTGCTCGGGAAACACGGACTTGGAGACGAGCTTTTCTGCTTGGTCATAGAGGTTGTAGTGGAGATAGTTCCTCAGCAGCAGGTTCAGGAGGGTGGCCTGCCCGTCCGCATCGTGGCGCAGCGTGGCCGTCCGTAGCCGGGCGTGCAGGAAGCTACAGGAAAGGGAGAGAGCGTGTCCGGGAGGAGGAAAGAAACAGCCCCGCTCACCGGGGCGCGCGGGACCAAGCTCAGGGAGAGCCGGCACGCGGGATCCACCCTACCTCCTGACCACGTCGAGTTTATTCAGGAATTCGTAGATGCGGGAGTGGTAGTAATAACATTTTGCCACCACCAGGTCAAGGGCCCGGCGGTTTTGGGAACTGATCTTCTGCATCAGGTCGTCGGACACTTTCTGAGCCTGCAGGAGGGGAACGGAGGTCAGAGGAGAGGAACCGCTGCCCGGGAAGAGCAAAGAGACTGCCAGGGCCACGGGACTGAGCCCGGGGGCTGCCTCCAAACACAGCTGAAACAAAGGGGAAAGCGTGGGGCCACGGAGAGGCAGGTCCCTGAGGCTCTCCAGACCCTGCCTGGCGCAGGAGCACCACACGAAGAGCTCGGCTTCGGAGCCGGCAGCTCAGGGAACCTCACCTCCGGGTATCGCTTGCTGTTCATCAGGTAGATGACGAGAAGCAGCTGGAGGTAGGTCTCCACTTCTGGCAAGAGAGGGGCTGAGGCCGCCTTCCCCATCCGCGGGCGAAACTGCAGCTCTGCTTCTGTGTCCATGGACTGGGGGCGGGGGGAGAGACGTGCTGGACCCCCGTCCCTCCCGGCCCGCCGGCGCCGCTACCGCCCGCCCAGCGCTCCTCATGCCTCCGCCTGCAGCGAGGCCCGTCCCCAGCCCGGTGACAGCTCTGCTTGAGGTGTGACAAGAGAGCCAGCCCAGGCTGCCGGCACTACAGTCCCATCCCTGCCAAGAGCTGCAGCGACCCATCGCATCTCACGTGCGCTCCCGAGCAGCCGGGCTGCCTGTCCCAAGCATCCCCAAGCCCTTGCTGTTCCCAGTGCCCTCCCACCCTGCGCAGCGGCACTCCAGAGGCCCCTCGGTGCAGGAAAAGTGTCCCCTCCGCAGCCGGTCGTCTCTCCCCATCCCCTGCCGCCGTACCTCCTCCAGGAAGCCGAGGAGGAAGTCCCGCATGGTGCTGTTGGAAGTGAAGAAGCCATTGATGGCTTTGTGAAGCACGTTGGAGTTGAGTCGGCGGGAGGTGGAGGGCAGAGCCCGCAAGGCGCGCAGGACGTAGCGCGGCTCCTTCCCCGAGACAGCCTTCTCCAGCTGCTTCACGTGCTCTTTGATATCTGCGGGAGCAGAGGGGACGTGCCGTCAGCAGGCGTCTCCCAGAGGCCTCTGCCGAAGGACGCACCAGGGCGAAGCCGGCGCCGGGATCCCTCCAGGTACGAGGTGCCCCGTCCTGCTGCCGTTGGGTTCCTCTGTCCGCTCGTGGCACCGGGGCTGCGTGGCCTCGGTGTCCTGCGTGACCTGACCTGACCCCGCGGCCGTCCCTGCTCGGAGCAGGGGGCTGGAGAAGACCCCTCCAGAGGCCCCTTCCCCCTTCGTCCCCCCTGCGGGCTCCAGCCTCCCTCTGCAGCCCCGTGGGGTCCCACCACGGCATCTCTGCGGCTCCCCCCGCCCTCGCCCGCC
>NW_008793941.1:163547-171332 GCF_000699145.1 Aptenodytes forsteri
CCGGTGGTGCCCCCAGAGCCATCGGTGACCGCCCAGGTAAGCAGCGCTGCCCCTTGCTGAGGGCACCCCCTTCCCCCGGGAGCCTGAGGGACCCTCCCAGGCCTCGAGCCTCAGGGGAGCCGGGCCTCCGGGCAGGCAGCACAGCTGGGTGACTGAAAATACCTGCAGATTAAAAAAGTGCCTTTAAGAACGTCCGGTTACTCAGTAAGAAATTATTCTCTATTTATAAAGCAGCCATCAAAGTATTTGTAGCGCGGTTCTGAAATGTTGTAACTTATTCCTTGCTGCCGCTGGTGGAGTGCGTAACGGTGTGGTGGAGGTGCCGTTTTACCAGGCGTCCGTCATTAAAATGCTCTGAGATCCCGCAGCTTGCCGAGTCGCACGTGAATCGCAGGTGTGACCAGGGTGAGTGAATTATTGCTGATTCATTCCTTTGTGCCCTACTGATTGCGTGAGTGGCTGTGTGCTAGCGTCTTTTAGGAAAACCAGGATCACGTGAAGCACAGCTGACAGGCTAGTGATTATCTGGGCCAGTGGATTTTTCAGTTGGCACTCTGCATTCATATGGGGGGGGAGAAAAATCAGTTTTGGTATCCGGCTTCTGGTTTCCGTAAGGAGTTGTCTTGCCTTAAGTCTGCTTTTCCTACTCATTTCAAATCAGCACCGAGCATGAATAAGGAATGCCTCACCTGTGTAGGGGTAAAGTTTGGAGAGAGAAACTGGCTTGCAATAAGAGACTTTGAAATATATTGTCAAGTGATTCCCTTTAAGTCATCCCTAACGGGAGGACACGTGTAGCCTAATCTGAGTTACTCAGAAGATCGAGAACGTACAGAGACGCGTACAGGGCTGCTACGGCCGAGAAGGCTTTTTCCATACAGACAGCAGATCCGTCTTTCTGGAGCTTCACTCCACTCATCTCAACCATTGCAATGGTTAATTTTTGTTCCTTCTCTTGTGAGAAGGAGAGCAAGCTGGCATCCACGCTGAAATGCCCCTTCCCATGTTCTATGTCGTGTTCCAAGATGCTCTCAACCTTCGCAGCAATAACAAAAAAAGCAAAATCAGTATTTTAATACTCCCATCTGTGGAAGTCGTTAAGTAAATGATCTCTTTGACTTGTGAAGTGCTTTACTGTCTTACAGGCGCACTAAATAATCCACATTTATATATGGGACTTTTCACCCTGAAAGACTGTCATGCTCACGTATTCAGTTCCCAGTTTCTTGTGAATTAGTTATGTCCAAGAAATGAAAATTGTAGTGTGGTTTTTGTGTTGGTTTTTTTTTTTTTAATCTGAGGCCAAAGAAGCCAGAAAATTCTGACTGCCATTTCAAGAAAAATGGTAGTCAGCTGTGTCCAATTTAATGTTTATTATCAGCAAAACAGTTGTTAGAAATCTTAGGGCTTCGTGTCCTGGGGTAATTTCTCTCAAAGTGAGTATTTTGATCCCTGCCAAGTTTGAAGCAATTATTTCTGCCCTTCTTCCCAGTGTTACCTTAAGCTGTGATACTGCTACCTATATCATCATCTAAATGTTGCTTTACTTAAAATAACACACAGACACCCCCCGCCCCTTCATTTTGAGCCAAATGTGATGCATGTTCTCTCACCAGCTTAAGCTGTTGGGACACAATCTTCTCTTCCAAAGACTCTAGCAATAGCAGCAGCTGATCCTCCGTTAGCTCTGCAGAATTAAAACAGGTTTGTACCAAAAACCCACCACCGATGTTTCGGAGACAGCTGGCGAGACGCAAAGGGTGACCATCAGCTGTCTTGCAGGGAATGCCTGTTTGGTCAAAAGTTTTTCAGACGTTCTAAACTATATTAGTGCAGCCTCCCTGTGAGACGAATACAGCTGTTACTCTGTACAGATGACTGTAACATCGAGTGTAGAGACCAAGGGGGTTGAGGGGAGGTTCAAACCATGTTTTGTGGCAGCCTTGGGAAGAGAACCCTGGAATTTGCACTGCTCTTTCTGTAAGGTAATCTTGCCATCTTTACCCACACTTTAATTCTGATTTCAAGCCCTCTTTTCAAGGATCCCTTTGTGCACGCTGTTCCTGGACCGAGTGGTAATTCGGTGTCACGCTCCTGGCAGTCGCTGCTCTGCGACTCTCCAACTGTTGCTGAACAGCAGCTGCTACGGACTGGTCTGTGCTCTCAGCATAAACCGCCTTCATTCCCACAATCTAAGAAACGATTTTACGTAAATCCTCTGCAAGTCTCTCATGCTCTGTAAGGTTTCTATATTCTGCTAGTCTTGCCGGTAGGAATGCTCCTAATATATTCTGGTGCTACTGGATTTCTCTATTAAGATGGCCAGAAAGCCTTACCATCTAACGCGTCAAGAGTGTAGGTGATTGCTCCTGCCAGCTTAAGGAGAAGTTGTCTTGAAGAATACTGTAAGCTGCTCAACAGGTCTTTTAAGTCTGGGCTTTCTGTTTTCAGCTCACAACTACCGGTTTCATCAAGAACTGCTTCCATCTAAGGGGATAAGAAAAAGAAACGTCATGATTTAAGAGAAGAGGCTGCTGATAGTCCCTTGCAGTCTAACTACAGAAGCATACGAACAGTCATATAATATGTGTCTCTCCTCCCTAAGCTATTGCTGAGGCTGTAATTGAGGCTTTAGCATTCACACTGGCCCCAGTTAAAGACAGAATATGAAATTGAAATGGTTTGATACCTTCAGGTAAATCTGCTAGGCTATATTCAGGACATATTTCAGCAGTTGACTCTGTCCTGAGCACCTCCTTTCTCTGTATGGTGACGAAGACCAGACAGATGTGCTGAGTGAAGGATTTTTGGATTGACAGTTGTGGCACGGGAGAGGTGACTTCTGGGGTGAGAGATATGATCATGGATGTCTCTGTATTTGTAAATCCTGGCAGTAAGAAGAACTTTGCTTACTTTCTGGGTCAGTTCTTGAAAGAGGTTCCTGTCTCTCATCACAGCTTTGATGGCTTTTAAAAATATGACAAACAGGTCAGAAGACAGGCTGGAGAGAATTTGACAATTCTCTTTAACTTCTACCTTCAGTGCTCCTAATTTTCCTTGTGAGGAACCTGAAAACCAGAAAGAGTCCAAATATGTCACTTGTAAACTAGGCAACCCCACAATAAGTTCCCTGGCACCCCTAAATTTAAAATTTGAAACATTTCTATAAGTATTTTCAAAAGTGATGCGCAATTTTGAGTTGGACTGTTGTCATGTCTCAGGTAATAGGCAGTACTCTACAGTAAACACACCGCTTTTGGTGATTTGGGTTTAACCTGAGAGATTCCATCTTACTGAAAGGGGGTAAAAGTAGTGCAAGTGGAAGTAGTGAAATACATTGCTTACCGTCAGATACGAACACTGATCTGTGTTCTTCTGGGAAATATTGAAGACCTGCAACAGGATAAAAAGGGCATTGCTGATTTAGAAAAATACTGAAAGCTGGATAGATATGTTTTTACCAGGGTTGTTTTTAAGGCTGAAGATATCGGTGTCCCAGGTCTGAAATCTCACGTGCTAGTCATAGACTGGTGTTTGCACTCTTCTCCAGCGCATCTGTCTTCTGTCTGTTCATTTAAAACTCGTTATTCCTAGACCTCATTCCCTACTGTCACGTACCTTATGTTAGGGTCTGTGTTGGCCCGTATGTGTGTTAAAATACAAGTAAATTAAAATGACAACTTCTACTCAACAAGATCCATGCAGACGTGGGAAGCACAGAGCATAGGGGAAGCAAGCCAAATGTGGGGTCTCAAATCCTGCAGCAGGTTTTGTGGATCTCAGTCCTCTCTTTCTCTACTTATCCAGCATAAGCGTCTTTTACGCCAGTCTTCCCACTGAAGGGTCAGCCGCCCTGTTTTCTCCACGGCTCCTTTCTTCTGAGTAGGAAAAGGAAGCAAAACAAACCTCTGCCCTCTGTGCTGTTTTTCAACAGGAGCTCTGCAGTTCCTGAAATCCAGAGCTGAGACTTCCAGTATCCCTCTTTCATTTCCTTACCAACCCCGCCCCCTGAAAATGCATCTCTTTCCCAAGTAGCTCTTTTAACTTACATACTGTGTACGGCCTTTTTCCAGGTGATTTCTGTCACTCATATTGCATGTGTTCATGTCCTTGCAAATGAGCTAAGGGTGGCCATGAGGCTGAATGGTACTTCAGAAAATGTTTCCTGAATGGAGGAGTTGGTAGTTTCTGAAAGTTACTTACCCCATGATCTGTCTGTAATGGCCAGCTGGATTGCCCTGAACGCCACTGTGCAGCTCTTGGGTATAGTCATGCTTTGTTTGTTCTCTCTGGTGCCCTGGTCAACGAAAAACATCTGTTACTAGGCCTGGAAGGCGTGCGGATGTTTGGGAAGGACTGACTGCCGAGGCCGAAGAGCAATCAAACCTTTGCATGAAACTTGGCGTAAAGGTGGGTCATGAAGCTCCCCTCTGCCGTGGTGAATTCCTCGAAGGTGGTCTCCTCTGAGGTTTCTACTGTTTCGTGAACTATGTATAAATTCTGGTCTGTTTTCTGTAGTTGTTGAATGAAGGAGTGATTCACATTTATTTTTCTAAAGGAGAAAAAGGATGCAATATCCTGGCTAAAAGTGTCTGTTTTTCTGTGAGTTATGACAAAAGTACTGTAGTCTACCAGAGCCAAAAGCCTTATGCTGGCGTCCTTTCTCACATTACATGAGTACATGTAAATATCACAACGTCAGGAACTTCTGGGGGGAAAAAAGGTGGCAGAAAATGGGCTGTAATTCTTGCTGTCCTCAACGTGTTCCCCTTTTATGTCTGAGGGGGACCAGGGCAGCGAGGCCGTGGCCTGGCAGGTCATACAGGTGATCTGTCCTGATCTGTATGCTCCTCGCTGGGTACAAACCGTGAGGAAAAGTTGGCTTGACTCCACATCGAGGTGTTGCCACTTTCTGAACTACAAAGAAATCTACAAGCATTACAAAGCTGTGTAAGGAATCTTTATCGCCTCTCTTTCCTGTCCTCCAGAAGTATGCATAGTTAGGGAGAATGCATGCTCTTGGGTCTTAATCCTGGTTTGTTGAAAAACCATTGCGTGACCTGGCGTGGGGTAGAGGAGGATGGCCGGAGGGCTCATTCTCCCTTTGTGTCTGCCTTACCTTTCTGTTTTCAGTGCCTCAAGTTTTGGTACGGGTATGTGGTTCTTCTCCAGCTTGATGGACCACCCTTTGGACAAGGAGGTAGCTCCTTTCAGCTCTACGCTTATAGGCTCAACGCAAAGGCTTAGACTCCCATCAACTCTGTCACTGATGCTTTTTTTGACTGTAAATTGCCTTGAATCTTGACCACCTCCGTTGGGAAAGAGAGAATCTGAAATAATTTGATGCATTAGCTTAAGCATGATTGCACAGGCTCAATATTATAACTATTGCACACACAAGAAAGATGGAACGTGGTAGAGTTCAGCCACAAATGATCCAAATGTTTTGTCTGTGGAAATTGTGAACTTAAGATTGATAAATGTGGGCTTTACCTGTGCTTTTATCGTCTTCTCCTGGCAGCAGTACGTCGTCGAGTCTGTACCATGTCTGTTTGTAGCCAGGAGATGGGCGGAATAAGGCTTTTCTTTTTCTTCTCACTAGACAGAGGGGTCTGAAATGTTCATGGTCTAAGATGCTGTGAACTGGGACCAGGTCTCCTCTTGGATCCATTTCATTTACTATGGATTGGGTGACTTTTTTAAACATTCTGCTGTGGGTGGGTGAATTTTTGAACCAAAGCGAAGCGTGCTTGTGCCTTAGGAAAAAGGCAAGACAAGTTAAGCAAATTTCTTGAAATACAAGCAGAAGGTTGTAACAAAATATGTTACTTTAATTATTAAGAACTTTTCAAAATCGGTAATAACCCAGAAAAGCCCACGTTAGTACGAGGACACAGCTTTCACAGGATTGTGTATAGGGAAGCGTTTGGAGAGGTAGTACGAGCTGTGGCTTGCTGATGAGGCTTGTTTAGACTCAGCCCCCTCTGCTGATGAACTCCCAGTCATCGTGCAGGCTGAGAACACAGCTAGCAGTTTCTGAGGGTACTGATCTTCAGCACTGGAGTCTGTTACTGTTCTTTCAATTAAGACGTTTTGTTGCATATACCAGCACATACCATAATAATTTTCATTACTAAACTAGACATTGCTCCTTAACCTAGGACCTATCATGGTCCTAAATGCTTTAATCTTTAATTAATACGTTGCCCTGACATAAGTTTAAAAAAAAAAAAGCTTGAACAACTCTTGCTGTCTTTTACTGCATCAGTGGTTTTCCCATGCATCTTGTTGCCTGGCAGACAGGAATGGTTTAGCATTGTTTCGAAACAGAGCATTAGCAAAATGATTTTGTCGAAGTCTTACTGCAAGGAAGTGAAAGCGCTGAGAGGTGAATACTAGGTTGAGGGAGGAAGTAGGAGAGCTTGTTCTATGGCGTATCTCATCCAAAATATAAGAAAAATCATGCCAGCACAGCTACTTGGGTATGCCCTGGTTCTCTGCCTGTATCCCCCCAGAGGAGAGCTGGGTGTTTGAGAGGCAGAAACAAAATCATGGTTGGTTTCCTGTTGCAGCTTGTTTTTACTCCAAAGTTTCAGTTTTGCTTCTTGCTTCAGCTGGTGTATGTAAGACGTGATGAAGAAAACTTTGATCTACAATTGAAAAAACTTCCTGTACTTTTTGAGAAGAAGAAAAGCGTGCAGGTCTTTCCCCTCTTCTGCACCCTATTTTATCAAGTCTTGTTAGAGAAGAGATGCTGATCCCTGTTTACAGTTCAGATGAGCGGATGCTCATCATCTGGGGGGGATATCTTCCCTCTCCCTAATGTCCCACAGGAATCTGAAAAAAGAGACTGACTTAGTCCGATTCTTCCAGAAAGTAGGAAGACTGTCACGTCACAAAGGATGGGGTGTTGTATGCGATGGCGCTGGGGAGAGGAAATAGTCCTGTGTGCTTAATGTGGGATCGCTTCAGTAGTACCTACAGGACTCATTTCCCTTGGGAGACTTCAAAAAGAGAGAAAAACTAAACAAGAACACTTAACAGACAGTTTGCTCCACCCCTCTTCCATACCGAAAGCTCTTAAAAATGTACTTGCCTGTTTGTGGAGCGAATGGCTTCTCAAGCACTGTCGGTGGGCAGCGTGCAGAGCAGTCCGCTGTGCTGCTGAAGTGATAATGGCCTCTTTAAAGCAGTGGGGCTGGGGAACTGCTCTCTCCCCGCCTTTCCGTTCAGAGATCCGGAAGTATCTGCTAAATTAGGGCATAAAAGGCCTGTTGCTTGCATAATTCTTCCTCCAAAAAGTTTCAGTCATTGCCCTGAGTCAACCTGTCATGATCTGTTACAGGGGCTGTGCATAACTTTAACTTGTTCTACAGATCATAGAATCATTGAGGTTGGAAAAGACCTCTAAGATCATCGAGTCCAACCATCGACCCAACACCACCACCCACTAAACCATGTCCCTAAGTGCCTCATCTACTCGTCTTTTAAATACTTCCAGGGATGGGGACTCAACCACTTCCCTGGGCAGCCTGTTCCAATGTTTAACCACTCTTTCAGTAAAGACATTTTTCCTCACATCCAATCTAAACCTCCCCTGGTGCAACTTGAGGCCGTTTCCTCTCGTCCGATTGCTTGTTACTTGGGAGAAGAGATCGACCCCCACCTCGCTACAACCTCCTTTCAGGGAGTTGTAGAGAGCGATGAGGTCTCCCCTCAGCCTCCTCTTCTCCAGGCTAAACAACCCCAGTTCCCTCAGCCGCTCCTCATAAGACTTGTTCTCCA
>NW_008793941.1:171720-183204 GCF_000699145.1 Aptenodytes forsteri
CTTGTAGTGAGGGGCCCAAAACTGAACACAGTATTCGAGGTGCGGCCTCACCAGTGCCGAGTACAGGGGCACGATCACATCCCTACTCAAGATGTACCCTCTAGATGTATCGTTCCTGTAAGATTTAATTTCTAGTGTGGTTCTGGTTTTCATTTATACTTCTGATCTGTTAGGATGAGGAACAGTGTGTTCTGGTTTAGGAGGATTTCACTAAACCCGTGAGAGAGCTAACTCATTAGGTGTGGCGTAGACAAGGGGACAATATTATGTTTCTGGAGGCACTTTTATTAACTTATATTGACCAGCAATGCACACGTGTTTCATGCTTTACGGCTTGTTGTTAGTAGCAGAGGGTTTATGCAACTCACTGGTGCGGTACCCTGCAAAGGGATCCATGCGGTGGGCTGCAAGCTCTTTGCTTTGCTGCAATCCATCACTTGGGCTTGGAATTGCCGTATCGTATTCATTTGCCATGCTTGTTTAAAAGCAAAACCTGTCCGCGTAAAAATTCAAGGAATCAAACACAAGTTTTTACATGAATACTTTATTAGTTTCTCTTAGAATACTGTACAAAGGAGTAATAAAAATATTCACACTTTATTTTAGAAAGTTCTCTACGTGAGACTTCTGTATACACAACAAAAAGAAGGGCTACTGGAGAAAAAAACAACCCTAAAACTTTGTACAATGTCAGAATGTTCCATTTAAAAAAAACAAAACCAACTAATTTAGCTCACTTAAAGTGATCCAAGGAGGATACTAGACACAAACGCTTGCATGCTTAAAAGATATTATAGGCAATGTTAAAGCAACATAAGTCACAAAGAGAAATACTAATGTGTTAACAATGGTAACCAGCTGCTGTCCCCTTTTCAAGGGCCAGTACCATGCTTCTATTAAAACAAACACCAAATTAAACAATGACTAAAAAAAAAGTATTCGGGAATTAAGTAGCCCTAGATCTCAGGCTTTTTTTTTTTTAAAAAAAGACTTTTCCTGCAAAGGGTTGGACTGTGTGACATCCTGTTAGCGATGTTAAACGAATCACAAGACAGGATCCCTAATTCAGAAGCATCAGGCTGTTAGTACTTGATTGTTTTCTGACTTTCCTGGTGCAGTGACTGCCATACTGTGTGAATACACGCATGGTCTTGGCAGTGGCTTAGAAGAGGCTCTGCCCAGGACAAGATGGGGCAGAGGGATGGCTTCTGCCAGTTCAAGTGGTGGTTTGCAAAAGCTTTTCTCCTTTGGCATTCATTGCAGAACAAAAAAGAAAAGCATTTTAAGTACCTACTTATCCAGCAATTGTTTCTCAGTCACAGGACGGAGCCCACCTTTAATTCTCCAGCTGACGTTCGCCCTAGTCACTATACAGAAAGCCAGTACAAGTTTGAGAGGAAAATCTGTCAAGTGTGATGTGATCAAAATCCCATTTAAAATCAATAACAATCTATTATCTCCTTCACGCAGGTACTTGGAGAAAATTCTACAGTCTAAAAGAATGAATGGACAGTCTTTGCACTCCCGTTCTGGTTCTCCACGCAAAAGGTAGGCTTCGCCCTTGGATCACTGCTATGTTAGTTGCAAGTACATGTCTGAAAGTCCCTCATCCTGCCCACGCTGTCCTGATCTCCCTCTTCTCAGAAATGAGTTATTCCATGAGGGTGTTAATGTTTTGACTACGCTCTTTACCTTGTTTGTGTGCAAGATTAGCCTTTGAGTGCTGAACTTACTCCTGTATGAATTTAGCACACACAAATAAACCAGAAGTGGTTTTGGTACAGAGTTCCAGGAGACCCAAAACTGTGTCAGTTACTTCCACACCACTGCAGTGGTGGTTTCCAAGCGGAAACGTAAGTCGGGTACCGCTTGCTCCTGCGACACTGACAAGAAGGAGCCACACAACTGGTGTATGAGGGTGGCTCGACCAGCGGTACCCAAACCCCTTTCACTTAAAACTGCCTCAGGTACACCTAACAAGTAGCGACTGTGGTTTAATTACAATTAACTTATGGTTTCTTCTCTATTTTTGATTAATTCTGATACCTACCCTTAAGATGGGATCTTAAGGAAGATACTATCAGATGTATAATTGTTCAAGTAGTTACTAATCTTATGTAGATACTTAACACACCACATTGTGAAATCTTTCTTCAATTCTCTCACTTCTTTCCATACTTCTCCAGTTTTCATTTATGTTTCCCTTGATTGAATTAACTGTGTAAGTCCAAGTTAACTTCAGTTATTCCGTGGCAAAAATGCAATCCCTGTGTTGTAAAGAATGTCATTTGCCATGTAACACATCTGTGTAATGGCTATTTTAATCGCTTGTCTGAACAAGGTAAATCAGAAAAGCTTACTATTATAATTAAGGCTTTGCCTAACAAGAAGTTTTAGACTTTAGGCTTTAAAAACTGCCTTTTTGAGAAGTTGACAATCCCATTCTGTTTTACAGTTGATCTTTAATTTAACAAAACAGAATCGGATGTCCATAGCGTCAGTTAACAGCACAAATAACATGTTCAAACCCTCAGCTGCTATAATGCCAAGGTCTTCAAGGAAACTGTGTGAAGTGCTGTACTTCATCGAGAAGAGCTGAGCCCTACCTTCAATTTATACTTGCGCTAAAAATATCAAAACTGCTTTGACTTTGTGTAATGTGCAAATACTTAGAAATAATCAGTATATCTGTCTATATAGGAGTAATGTTTTTAAGCATATAGCAACTGTTTCTGTCGCAAAAAAGTTGATGTTTTTCCCCTCCTATTCTACCAAAATAAGTAAATAGTTTTCTTTCCTCTGGAGATTTACCATTGGCATGTAAGTTGTGTCTGCGGGCAGACATTCAGGTCTGTTAAGCAGCATACAGTCTGCATTACGGATACAGCCTTAGCCGTCCTGTTACGGACAGGACTCTACAGCTCTGAGGGCAGCGGTCTTCCCGTGAGCATTCCGGGCATTGACACTGTTGATTTCTTAGTCATTTCAAAGGTACTTAGCTGATTGATGGAAAAACTCTATTTTGAAAACAGTATTTTTTTTTTTTTTCCAAAGTCATTGTCTAGTAGCTTAAAGAGTATATTAGCTTTAGGGTATATAGTACCTTAACTAAAGCAGCAGTCCTTATGTCATGGTGGTTAAAAGGTTTAACCCCCCCATCAAGTAAATTGCACATCTGTCAAACTCCCTCGCTGGAGAACAGCGCTCGGGTATCAAGCCGGACTCTTTTCCCTTTCTACCTTCTTGAAAACTTCCTTTTCACTTAAAATATTTCCACTTTTCAAACATACTAGGGGTAATGATTCTCTATGCATTCCAGCAGCCCTCTGAGGTACGCTAAATGTTTTTCCCTTCTCTGCAGCAGTCCGATAGTAAGTCTGAGATAGAGAAGTAAAGCAGCTTGCCTAAAATCATGCATGGAGTAGTACTAGATCTTATATGCAAACCTGAAGTTCCCCTACCCATGTCCTATGCTCAGACCATCAAACAGAACTCAGCAATATCCACTACGACCTCTAAAGCTAGAATTGGCTAATGCAGGAACAAAAATAGCATATTTAAAATGTTTTTACCATTGTCAAAAGTGTGAGACAATATAAGCACTAAGACAACAAAAATACAGGCTTTCATGAGTTTACGGGGGAAGCATGAGGAAAAAACCACATTTCATCTGGCACACAACCCAAAAGAAAAACCGATTGCTTCGAACAGTAGAAAGCTATCTCAGCCAGGAAGTCTAAACCTGCAAATCTACTTTATTTAGGTGGTAACTTTATGGGGAAAAAGGCTCAATTTTGTTCCTATACTAAATCTATCATCTCCAGCGACCATTGCATCCTTCTGTTGGTCAGTTCAGTCTGCTGCCGGTGCTGCTTGTTAGTATTGCTCTCCCGCAGCTCCCTCACCCTTGCCAGTGATCACCTGAGGGCTCAGGGGATGCTGCCACAGCACTTGTGCGTGGAGCCAAGTGACGGACTTCTAGGTAAGCCAGAAATCAAACACTCGCTTGCCTCGAGTCAGATACTGAGTTAAGTCCACTGGCAAATCCCAGTAAGACGTACACAGACTTAAGAGACCAAGGAGCTGGACTGAGGAGAAAAATTCCAATTACAGTCGCTAACTGATTATAGCAAGCAGCCCTCCGTCTCCCGTTTGGCCTATACCCATCAGTCTTCAGCTTCTCCCATGCTTGTGCAGTCTCCGTGTACCAACTAGCTCAGTGGCATTTGTTGTTGACCATTAAAATGAGCTGCACCCCAGCCCTTAATCCAAATGCTGTACTGCCTGAGCACTCAGAGCGCCCTTAAAAATGAGCGGTTTGGGGTGGGGAGCAGAGTTACCCAGACAGATTCTGGTGTAAGCTGAAAATAACAAGTATGATTTAGGATCTATTGACCTTTTCCCTGAGCCACACGAATGGTACCGTAGAAAACTGAAAGCTTTGTCAAATTGCAGGTCATTCCTTCCTGTACCATTTTTAGTAAAAGAACTTCCTTTCTCAGTGGCGTAAAAGATTGCAAAATAAAAATCTGTTGTTCTCTTTCCCCTCCCACTCCCCCACCCAAAAATGGAACTAAAACCCTGAAACAATCAATTGGGAAAGTCTGGCTGTATCCCTTTGAATTTCCCCCACATATCGCCTAAAGCACCTAGCTTCAGAAAGGAAAATATATTTTAAAGTGCATTTACCACAGCAATAGTACCAGCACTAAAAGCTTTTCCCCTCATCCCTATTCTCATCATTCAGTGTCTGGGATAGATGAAAATCTCCCCAGAATTCATCGTCTTTGTACCTTGAAGTCTCAGTGTATCTGCATCTATTTATGACGCTGGAATAAAAGAAATCCAGCGTCATGCATCCTGCTCCGCACTAAACTCTACTCTGGAGCTTGTTTAGATTTATTGGGCATGAGGATCCAGCATGCGGTATATGTCTATTGGATACTGCATTTAAACAGCCGCTGTGAAATTATATCCCAGTGTGCGTGGGGGTGAAGAAACAGGACTAGAGAGAAGGAACTTCCCCCTCTCCCCTGCCTCCTCTTCAATTCGCTCCAGCCACGCGGTTCAGTACTTATTGATCCCAAAGATCCGGACTCCATGAAACTGAGGCAGTTTGGGGATCAGGACGCTCATAAGGGAGATGGTGTTGATTATGAAGTGTATCCGGTCATACTTTGTGTAAAAGCTGGTTAGAAAATACCTGGAAAGGAGGGGAAGAGAGAGAGAGGGAAACTGAATTATAGCCCTTCATGTTTTTGTTTCCCAGGACAGCATGTGCAGCAGAAGCGTTGATCGGTACAGGCGCGTGAGGCAGCTCAGCTGCCCCGAAGTACTCACAGGACAATGGGCGTGATGGTCAGGAACTTGCGCGATGCCGTGAACTGCACGCCGTAGTCCATCTGCTCCCAGTGCGTGAGCAGCCGAGCCTTCCCCTGGTCCGGAGTCTCAAAAGGAGTTCCTTTCACGGTATGTAGGAAGATGTACATACTCTGTAGCAAATACAAACGCAGCGTGAAGCACACAGTGTTCTCTCTGCCCCTCGCCACGCCACCAGAAACGTTCAGCCCCGGCAAGAACAGCACAGTTGTGCGAGCTTGCACCAGCGCCCTGTTCCGCTAGAGGGACACATCGTCGCTGCTGGAAAATGCGCTGGAACTCGCAGCGGCTAATGAAGCAGCGACGGTTAGGGAGGAAGGCCGCTAGCCGGGGCTAGCTCAGGCTTGGCTGTTACACGTGAGGCCTCTTGTTCAGCTCCTGGGCGTGAGCCAAGAAGGTGGTTGCAAGATTACAGCGCTCAGAGATCTGGGATCAGGAGATTAGCGTGGACTCGCTCTACTGTGCAACAGCAATGCTGAATGCTTTCTCAAAAAGTGCTGGTAGAGCCGTAGGCCGTGAGGGTCTGTTACCGCTCCGATTGCGAGTTAACCTCTCGAAGTGGAACACAAGTCACAGATAAACAGCAAGTGCCTGGCTACAGCACGTGTTTTTAAGTATACCATTGCTGGCCTTTAAACTCTTCCCAGGACCTAATCGTTTAAGCTGCCAGAGAAGGGGAAGGAGCTGGATGAAGAGCAGGCAGCTTGTGAACTGAGCCCTGAGCAGCTCTAGTCAGTCGTTTTGTGGGGTTTTTTTTCCCCACTAGAGACATCAATAACATGAGCATGAGGGTGTCATTTTTGTCTCTGGAATATTCTCGGGCTGAGATGTTATTTAAAATAAAGGATACAAAATCGATTGCTGCCTCTCCGGAGTATTTTGTCCCCTATGCCTGAGGGTGAACGGCTGCCGAGAGGTCTGCTCCTCAGCTCTAGGACCCAAGCATGCCAAGACTTGCGCAGTGGCATGGCGGAGGCACGGAAGCGAGCAGTTAAACAGGGCATGGTTTTCTCCTGCTCGCTAGGGAAGTTGTCACTGTGTGGCCGCAGCTTTGTCAGGGCACAGCACAGGACAGCGCTGTGCAAACACAGCAGCTTCTGGCATTGCAGAGAGCCCAGGTGCCCTGCGTCTGTCTGCATGCGCGTCTGTCTGCTCTGCTTACCTCTGCACCCCTAGCACAGCACTCTCTGTGTGAACGTACCCGTTCGTTTGGGTACCTGATCCTTGGAAGGGGAGAATCTGTTCCTGGACTAATCTTTTACTTTAAGCAGAACAAAGTTTGGGTTTTAATCTTGTTTTCTTAACTCCGATGAGGCCAATTCAGATTGTATCAACCAAGGGGAAAGCTGTCCTGCCAGTTTCTGTGGCCTGTCACAGCTATTCCTCTGTTAAGGGGGACGTGACAAAGGGACTTACCCTGCAGGCAAATGAATTCAGTGTCCCCTCTGAGCAGCCTCACCAGATGTTTGCTGTCTCATCAGTACCTAGGCTGGATTTAAATATATGACCTAGAGGCAAAGGTGCAGTCTGAGGGGTGGAGGTTGAGTAACTTACCCTGCATCTTTGGAAATACAGAGAAAGGGATTGTTTCAAAAAGAATCTTACTAGATTGCTCTCAAAAGAACAGCTGGTGCTGAGAGATTACCTCTCCGTGCCCCAGGAAGTCAAGCCAGCCACGCTCTTCCCTTACCATGTTGTGAATGATGTTGGTAAGAGTCCAAACCACAGGGACGCTGAAGAAGGGGATGCTCAGGAGTACGACGTGCAGCAGGCCGATTCCAAGGACGTAGGACAACCAGATGCCCCGGCTGTTCATGACACGGGTGTTGGGATTCACCTCGCTGTGTGCCGTTCCCACGTTCATGTTGGCTCTTGTGTCAAACGGGCGCCCCTGAAACTAAAGCAGAGTCAGGTCAGTACTCGGATCGCGGTAGCCCTCCCTCTAAATTACTCCGGTGAGCACAGCAGGGGTCGAGCACCGTCTTGCTGTTAAGCAAACCAGAAATCTGTTGTTTGCTATAAAAATCACAAGTCGGTTCACTTCCCTGCACCTCGTTATTTCCATTTGTAGAGCTGACGTTTCTGAGGGGAAGCTAAATCCGGGAGCGGTTGAGATTTGGGAATAATGTGTGGGAAGCCCGTCTGTGACAGAAGCTACTTGTGATCTGCTGAAACGTTTTCCTGGAACCAAGAAGTCAAGGTTCAATCCCGCGATTGCCTGACAGGACTCAAACGAATACTTTTAAGCGCTTTTAATCATCTGCTGACGTTTTCCTGGAACCAAGAAGTCAAGGTTCAATCCCGCGATTGCCTGACAGGACTCAAACGAATACTTTTAAGCGCTTTTAAAATCATCATCACAGTGTTAATCGTGGAAGCACTCGGCACGTGAAGCTTCTTACATGTTTATGGGTTCAGCATACGTTAAACTCAAAAAGAGAACACAAGTGTTTGCAGAATAAAGGCATGGCAGCTCTATATCAACAGATCTCCTAATTAGTTCAACTAAATTAACAGGGTTCTGCGCGGCTCTAGAGGCTTGCTGGTCTCCTGGTCTCCAATTTAAGACTTACGAGGAGGGGGGGGGGAAAGTAACAAAAAAATTCCCCCGCAGGGAAGGAGTGAGATTCTTCTTGAGGAACATAAAAAGTTAAAGATAACATGGAAAAGTGCATTAGGAGGATATTTCAGCAGCAAGAGCTGCAGAGGAGATGGCTCTTCCCCTACCTGGAAGGAACAGCTGCCACGTAGGAGGAATGTTTTTCTAAACAATACCAGAAAGGTGAGGAAGCAAGACAGTGTCATCCTTTCAGAGCGAGTCTTTGGAGTGGTGCCCTGCGGACAGCGCAGGTATCGGAGTGGCTTTTTGGACTGCCGCACTGATAGCGGCAGCGGGTATCGGTCAGCTTTAAGGCTTTCTGGGAAGATGAGAGCTCTGGTTTACCTGTTTTCAGGGATTACGGGAAACAGCACAAATTAGAACCGCTGTAAAGCTGAGTATCTTTACACCGAGATCAGGGAAGTTCTTGCGTAAAGTCATCTTTGTCTGTTCCATTTTCCCATGGAAATGTAGTTTCATTAGATAATACGGTCTGTCCCTCCTTGTACGGAGGACCCCAAGGCGAGGACTGTTTCCTGATGTCTAGCCTTGTGTGTTTGCTGCTTTGGTTCCCACAGCTGGAAGACGGCGTTGCCGTTCTCTCTAGCTCCCGCAGCCTTCGGTCTCAGGAGGCGAGTCCGAGCCAGATCTAACATTACGCTCTGTAAGTCGCTGCCAGCTGTTCCGAGTTCCCTCGCAGAGTGCTGGGCCTGGCTTGTTTCAGAAGCCGGCGCTCTCCCCTGTTCCTGCCCAGGGCTAGGACACAAAGCGAACGCTTGACTCCTGGGACGCTCGCTGTAACTGCCAAGCCTCTTCCAGCCGCGCAGGCGGCTGTTGCTCGGTGTCGCAGGCAGATCCGGTGAGGCAGGGCTGCTGGGTGAGCTGAACGGATGCTCGCCTGCCTCTGCTACCCAGGTGTCAGGCTGGGGGCTTATATCTGGAGAAGGTTTTTGTTACCAGAAAAGAGGCTCGCAAGTCTGCGGAGTGCTCGTTTTCTTGTCACCCCTCTCCTGGGTCAAAGGACATCGGCTACTGGATATTCCAGAGAAAAGCCTGGAGCTTGGTCTGGAAGCAGGACTCGGAGCCAGAGTTCAGCACATCAGTCCTAGCAGGGGGAGCAGCTCCGTCCTTAATCTGATGCAATTCCTAAGGGCTTTCAGAAGGAAATCTAGGGGCTGCAGTGAAGCATAACATGAGTCAAAAAAGTCGTATTGTTGCAACAACAACAACAACAACAAAACCCAAACACCCCTGTGGAATGCATAAACAGGAGCGCTGTTTGCCAGACATAGGAAATAATTCTCCTAGATACTGGTAAGGCCTCAGCTAGAATACTGTCCAGTTCTGGGAGGAGCTGGAGGGGATCCAGGGGAGAGCAGTGAGAATGAGCAGAGGTGTAGGAAAAACATGACCTGCAAGGACAGATGGAAGGAAACGGGTTTGTTTTGTCTAGAGAACGCTGGAGAGAGGCGTGAGGAATAGTCCTCAAACGCCCAACAGATAGCTGCGCTGGGAAGGGAGACAAATTGTGAGTGGAGTTAACTGCACGACTGGGACTGGGAGCAACTCGATAATGCAGAAGGACTGATGTCGGAACGGACTGCCCACGGACAGTGATCGGTGGTCTCGCCAGAGGCTTTAAAATCAAGTTTCATAAACAGCTAAAAGATTAAGATTCCTCTTTGGAACGGGGGGGTGACCAGGTGGCCTCTTCAGGGCCCTCTTTTCTTGAAACGATGCTGTTGTCCAAAGGCTAGAGAGGCTAGCAGGCCTAGAGCTAGAGGTGCACCCTGCCTGTGTAGTAATAAAGTGGGATTGCCATTTGAGGACAACCACGAGCGTAATTTTCAAAAACGAATAAGCAGCTTCTCCTTGGTCCCCTCTGCGAACGAGGGCAGTTGCAAACCTGCAGCTGGGTGGCAAAGGGCCAAACTTAGAAGCCGTACGTGAAGCGATTCTGCTCCCCGTGCCTCAGTTTCCTTGCTTGTAAAAATGAGGATTAGAGGGGTGAAATGCTAGAACATACAAGAGGTTAATTCATTCTTGCAAGAGAGATACGGAGATGTCAAGCGTTGGGTCCTACGATGAGGACAAGGACAATTCTGCCTGCTTCTCCATATTCCGTCTTTCCCCACCTTAAAAATACTTCATCTGCGAATCTTTCCCGTTTCTCAACTGGTGTTTGCAGCCCTTGCCCAAGCTCTGTGCTCACTTCAGATTGCACGCACAGCTCTGCGCAGTGTTGCAAAAGCCTGGCTGAGGGAGCGGGAGTTCTCAAAGCTCCGATCCCTACCCCCATCCCGGATCCCACGTTGTTTGCTTTCTGATTTTTGCACCGGGGATTTGTTCACCTGCAGGAAGAACAAGGCAAAGCACAACAGTGGGAGGAATTCCAGCCCCCCCCCCCGGCCCCGGCGCAGCTGGCTGCGAAGCTCTGCTTTCCCACTTGTGCAGCAGTTTTTTGGGACAGAAAAGCTTTAATGTTTCGCTGGACTGAGTGTGAAGGTTGGGACTGCGCTGACGTTGGACGGCGTCCATCCAAGGAGGGGAAAAGTCGTTAACTGTGGTCAGAAGCAAAGAGCAGGCTGTGATGAAGCCGAGCCCTTCCTCTGCCTGATCCTTCGCGTCCTGTTCCCGACTTCCCGCCTGCCGCTGCGCCGGCTCCCTGTCCGCGGCTCTGTTGGGAAAGACCCTCGTCCTGGGGCTCAAAGCAAGCATCGGGGCTGCCAGCTCAGCGTCTGGTGTCACAGCGTCTCCCCACTTCTGAGGAAAGGGGAAACAAAATGACGTCAGCGGTTTCCCCGCTCGCTTTGTCATCCATCAGCTGCTGGAGGACCCACAACCTCCGACTACAGCTGTGCGACCAGTGCCCCAAGGCGCAGCTCCTTTGCCCCCAGAGGAGCGTGACCACCGTCTGTTCCCGTCCCCTCGCGCTTCCGCGGTGCTCCGGCCCCGTCAGCGCTCGGCAGAGGCGGTGTTCTTCCCACAGCCCCGTTCTGCCTCGGCCCGTTGCAGGCACTTCATCTGGGCCGGCGGAGGGAAGGAGGGCTGCAGGTGCTTATCTCGGTCGATCTTCCTGAGCGTTCCCGGAATGCAAGCGATTATGATCCCGTGGAGCCACCGAGGAGCCGAGATCCCTATCTCTGGCAGCAACAGCAATCACCGTCTCCCAAGCAAATACATATTTTAAACCCTTCTTTGCAAGATGGCATCAGCCTTGAACCAGAGCATCAAGTACATCAAAGATGTTGGCAAAGGCGGCCGTGTTTAGAGGCAGCTGATAGGGGAGGGAGCTGAGCGATAGGTTAGACTGAGGCAGCGCTGCCTTGTGTCCCGGTCCAGCCCGGAGTCGCTGACGGAATTCAACGCCTCTGAGCCCCCCAGGTTCCTCCTCGGGCGGCCGGCAGGGCCCGGAGCTGGCAGAGCCAGCGGGGAGAGCAGCGAGCAGGAGGTGGGGGCCGCAGAGCTGCGGTGCAGCTCCGGGCACCGGGGTGAGGGGGAGGGGG
>NW_008793941.1:184098-184913 GCF_000699145.1 Aptenodytes forsteri
TGAGACCCTGGGGAGGCGAGGGAGGGTCCTCTGCCCTTCCACCACTGCCCTGCGCTCGTGGCCGGTGGCTCCTCTGGCCACGGGGGTCCCACCTCTGCCCTCCCTGAGCTGGGGGGAACGGCCCCGGGAGAGTGCTCGGGGCTGTAGCCACCCCGCTCTGCACCCTGGGGGGGGGCCCAGACCCAGCTGGGTGCTTCCACCCTGCTCGGGGAGGGTCGGCTCCCTTCCCCCTGCCCTTCCACCACTGCCCTGCGCTCGTGGCCGGTGGCTCCTCTGGCCACGGGGGTCCCACCTCTGCCCTCCCTGAGCTGGGGGGAACGGCCCCGGGAGAGTGCTCGGGGCTGTAGCCACCCCGCTCTGCACCCTGGGGGGGGGCCCAGACCCAGCTGGGTGCTTCCACCCTGCTCGGGGAGGGTCGGCTCCCTTCCCCTGCCGCTCCTCCCAGTGGAAAACCTCGGCAGCGGGGCGTTGTGCAAGCAGCCGTGCTGCTGGGACACCCGGCCAAGGTCAGGGGCTGGGAGCGCGGGATTCCTGCGCTGGGGCGCGGGGGGAGACCATCTGGCCCTGCTTTTGTTTGCACAACGATCAAAGCTAATAGCATGGTGCTGCCAGGGCCCCTCGGTGCGCGCAGCCATCTGTGCAGGGCTTTGTGCGCGCCGGCCGCCGCCAGCTCTTCCGCCCAGGAGCATCAGAGGGTGCAGCGCCGTCGCCCAACGGCGAAGCCGCTTTGTGCTGCAAACCCCCTGCCCGGAGCTGCTCTGGGGTCCCGGGCCGAGCAGAGACCCCGGCCCCGTGTGCGGAACCCGGCGGCGCGG
>NW_008793941.1:185753-186125 GCF_000699145.1 Aptenodytes forsteri
GCGGCCGCTGCGCCCGCCGGCCAGGAGAACCCAGTCCCTGCCCGGCTTCTCCGGGGTGCCCTCGCCGGCAGGACAAAGTGCGGGGATGCCGGCGTGCGGAGGCGGGGGATCCCACGGGAGCTGGCCCTGCTTTGCAGGAGAGCCACGCACGCACGGCAGGCTCTATTTTTATCCCCGCTCCTGCCTGACTGAGCAGCTCCCTCTGCGCGGTGACATCTAATTTAGCAGCTTCCCCGCACCCCGCTGACTCCGCACGTGAGGGGGAAGCACAATGCGACAGCTATTTTTAAACGCCCATAAATATTAATCCCTCTCAGTGATGCAGCAGGCAGCCTCTCGCTGCCGGTGTGAGCGCAGGGACGGGGGGACCCG
>NW_008793941.1:206884-207174 GCF_000699145.1 Aptenodytes forsteri
TCCCAGGCCTCGCTCCCAGCCTCCCCCCGTGCTGGGGGGCCGTGCTCCCCTCCCGCTCTCCTGGGCTGCCGGTCCCGCTGCCCAGTCGATACCGGCTATATTTAGCGCCGTGATGGCAGCGAGGAGCTGGTGCCAGCTATTTTTAGCCATCCCTGCCGTGGCTGCGGCGGGGAAGGGTCCACGCGGGGTCGTGCTGCACTGCAGGCGCTGGGTTTTTGGGCTGGTGGGTGCTGTGTCCCGGCACGTGGGACCCCCGCGGGGCGCAGCCCTGGTGCTGCTCTGGCTCCCGG
>NW_008793941.1:209005-209907 GCF_000699145.1 Aptenodytes forsteri
CCGTCCTGCCGCCGGGCACCTCAACCGCCCTCCCCGGGGCTGGTGGCGACCCCCGGGGTCGGGCCGGGGACCCCCGTGTCCTGCTGTGGGCTGGGGACCCCCGGCGTTGTGGCAGGGGGCTGGTTGTGCCCGCCCTCCCCGCGGTGCGGGGGCCGGGGCACCGTGGCAGGGGACACTCCGAGCCCACCGTGGGGCCCTGGAGAGCTGCATCCCACCCGCGGGGGTGCCCCGGCCCCCCGGGTCCCGCGGACGAAGCACCCCCTGTCCCAGGTCACCGGCTCCCGGCTCAGTCCGGTGGGTTTCCCGCCGTGCCCGGCTTCGCACTCGCCCCCGAGCAGTGACAGGATGGTCCCAAGGGGCAGCGTTTGCCCCAGGTTACTTCTGGCAGACTTGGGGGGCCGGTCCCCCTGCCACGCTGATGTGCCAGCATGGGGCTGGGTTCCTGGTGCCCTTCGGCTGCTCTGAGCCCTGGTGCCCACTCAGGGACCTCGAGGAGCCCAGGGGGACTGGCAGCGCAGTCGGCTCCGCACTGGTGTGACCTTGGGGTGTTTCGGCACGGTTGGGCTGCGTTACGGTGCCCAGTAGTCAGGGTGCTCGCCCAGGCTGCGCTACCAGGGCCACCCTTGGGCAGGCACCTCTGCCTCTCGCTGGGGAGCCCCGGTCGGCACCCAGAAGCGGGTTTGCCGGTGGCAGGGTGCTCCGGGGAGCGGGGGGATGGTGGGACCAGCAGGCAGGCTTGCCCAGGGCGGCACAGCACGGGGCTTTCCGCAGCACAGAGCTTTGCCTGACGGGGTGCCACGGGGTGCCCTTTTACGCCGGTGTCTTTAATTGTGGGATGGTGGGAGAGCACCTGCATCCTGCCTCAATGGCTCCGCTGCCGCGGCCCTGCCGGGGGCGGGCCG
>NW_008793941.1:210421-210666 GCF_000699145.1 Aptenodytes forsteri
CCCTCGCAGGGCTCGGACGTGGCCCTTATCTGCTGCCACCACCCTGGGAACTGGCTACATGCTCAGCTCCAGTGAATTTCCTTTTTCTGTTTTTGTTTCTTTCCTGCTGACGTTTTTCCCCTCCGGAATAAAGGGCTGGATGGGGACCATGGTTACGGGGTGGTGTGGGCAGCCTGGCCCTGCGGCCGGGGTGGCACCGGGCAGGGGACAGCAGCCTCCAGCCACCCACCTGCGCCGGGCCCCTC
>NW_008793941.1:211140-213254 GCF_000699145.1 Aptenodytes forsteri
CTTTTACGCCGGTGTCTTTAATTGTGGGATGGTGGGAGAGCACCTGCATCCTGCCTCAATGGCTCCGCTGCCGCGGCCCTGCCGGGGACGGTCTGGGGCCCCTGGACGTGGCGGGACCCACGGCCGGGAAAGCCGGGCAGCGCACTCGCAGGGCTCGGACGTGGCCCTTATCTGCTGCCACCACCCTGGGAACTGGCTACATGCTCAGCTCCAGTGAATTTCCTTTTTCTGTTTTTGTTTCTTTCCTGCTGACGTTTTTCCCCTCCGGAATAAAGGGCTGGATGGGGACCATGGTTACGGGGTGGTGTGGGCAGCCTGGCCCTGTGGCCGGGGTGGCACCGGGCAGGGGACAGCAGCCTCCAGCCACCCACCTGCGCCGGTCCCCTCGAAAGGGAAAAACCCGGCGTGTGTCTGCGTGTGCCCCGGGCACTGCCGGGGAGCGGAGCCGGCCAGTGGGAACCTGCTCTGCCTCTGCCCACACATGTTTTCCATCGCATTCCCCAGGGGCTGCCTGCAGCGGCTGCTTGCCTGGAGCCCGCCGGCGCGTCCCTCCGGCTGCCGCTGCAGGATGTATCGGCCTTCTGCGAGCGAGCGATCAAACAGCCGGTGACCTTGGCAGGGCGGGAGCTCACCCCCGCCTCTGGCTCAGCCCGAGCCGTCTCCGTTTGCTACAGCCCAGCTGCCGGCACGCAGGAGATGAGCCTTCGCTCGGCCCCTTGGGGCCTGATCCTGCCGCGCAGGAACCCTGAGCGAGGCTGCTGATGGTAGAGGATGGGGGGATGCATGAGCTGTGCTGGCTGGCCCTGTTCCCATCCCCGTCCCTGTCCCCGTCCCTGTCCCTGTCCCCGTCCCTGTCCCTGTCCCCTTCCCCGTCCCACGGCCAGGCTGCGCTGGGGCAGGCGTGATGCTCGCAGATGGCACAGCGGCGGTTCTGCCTCTTGGCACCCCCGGGGTGACGCTGTCCCCTTGCTGTCTCTGTCTCAGATGCACCGAGTCCAGCCAAAACCACCACGGGCGAGAGCCGCCGGGCCGGCAGCCATGTGATAAAACCAGCACGGCACCATGCCTGCGGCAGGGAGGGTCCTCCTCCGCTCGGTGACCATGTGGCTGCTCCTGCAGAGCCTCCTCCTCCTGGCCTCCTGCCTCCGCTCGGCCGCCGCGTTCCCCAAGGGCTGCTACCCCTCGGAAGAGGAGGGGCTGAAGACCTTCCGCTGCAGCAACGCTCAGCTGACTGAGGTCCCCAGAGACATACCCAATGACACCAACAAGCTCTACCTGGACTCAAACCGAATCCCCTTCCTGCCCCGCGACGCCTTCTGGGACCTGCCGCTCCTGCTGGAGCTGGATCTGTCCCATAACGCCATCGCCAGCGTCGAGAGCGGGGCTTTCCGGGGCCTGGCAGAGCACCTGCACTCTCTGGACTTGTCTTCCAACAGGCTGGTGTCGGTCAGCAAAGACGCCTTTAGCAACCTGAAGGCCAAGGTCAACCTCTCCAACAACCCCTGGCTGTGTGACTGTCGGCTGCAGGAGCTGATCCGCACAGTGGACCTGGCGGCCGGCTCCTCAGGCGGCATTGTGTGCGACTCCTCCGCGCAGGAGGAGCACGTCGGCAAAGCTTTCCTGCAGGTGATCGCCGACACGGACTTCTGCAACGTGTACAAAAAGACCACGGACATCGCCATGCTGGTCACCATGTTCGGCTGGTTCGCCATGGTGATCTCCTACCTGGTCTACTACGTGCGGCAGAATCAGGAGGATGCCCGGCGGCACCTGGAGTATCTCAAGTCCCTGCCCAGCAAGCAGCGGAGGTCGGAGGAGTCGTCCACCATCAGCACTGTGGTGTGAGGCACCGGCACCCTGCAGGACACGGGGACCCGTGGAGCTGGGGATCGGCCGCTCCGCAGGCTTGCCATGGCTGCAGGAGCTGTCACGAGCCACCGTCACCTCACAGAAATAGCCACGGATTTGTTTCTGTTCTCCTCGGGGAAGTGGCGTCTGGCAGCGGGAGCCACGGCCGGCGAGTGCCTGGCTCTGGCGCAGCGAGGGGCGAAGTGGCTGTGGCCGGGGACGGTTATCGGCAACGAGCACAGAGCAGCCGCGGCAGCCGCCCGCTG
>NW_008793941.1:213284-214026 GCF_000699145.1 Aptenodytes forsteri
GGCCACGGAACCGAGCGCGGCCGCGGCAGCCGCCCGCTGCCTCTGCGTTATGAAGGAGCAGAGAGACCCCGAGCATCCCCCCCGGCACGCGGCCGTTGCTCCGACCCACCTGGACATTCAGACTTCATTTAAAACTTTTTTATTTCCTTTGCAGAGATCCCTTGGGGCATTAATGAAACAGTGTTTTAATCCCTCCCCGGCTTACCCTCGGCTGCCCGAGGGATGTTCTCGGCAGCGCGGGGCAGCCTGGGCCTGGCTCCCTGCCTGGACAGGCAACGGGCGGGGCTGGGCCGCGGGGAGGAGCGGTACGGCTGCGAGGCCAGTGCCCTGCCGGGTCACCGGCCCCGGGAGGGTCACGGGCTGTGACCCCCAGCCCGGCAGGACCGAAGGACAGGCCGGGAGGTGGGGACGCGTTGGTTGGGAAAGGCAAGAGGCAGGTCCGGGGGTGCCCCGCTCCGGCTCTCGTGCCGGCCGGTGCCGCCTCATCTCCCGTCTCAGCCCCCGCGGCTCCCCGCTCCCTTCCCGACACCCCCGGGCCAGGTGGAGCGAGGGGCATGGGGGGGCCCACCCGGAGATGGGGCGGCTGGTGGGCAACGCCAGCACCTTCCCCCTCGGAGCGCGCCGTTCCTATAAGAAGCAAATGGGAAATAAGAAGCAAATGGGAAATGAGCTCCCCCGGGGCTGAGCCCTCCGGGGCCGCCAAGGGATGCAGGTGCTGATGGAGGGGAACCGAGGGGCTCAG
>NW_008793941.1:215276-216147 GCF_000699145.1 Aptenodytes forsteri
TGGGGGCGCCCACCCGGAGATGGGGCGGCTGGTGGGCAACGCCAGCACCTTCCCCCTCGGAGCGCGCCGTTCCTATAAGAAGCAAATGGGAAATAAGAAGCAAATGGGAAATGAGCTCCCCCGGGGCTGAGCCCTCCGGGGCCGCCAAGGGATGCAGGTGCTGATGGAGGGGAACCGAGGGGTCCAGGCGGTGGGTCCAGCCCTGCCGGGATGTCGGGGGGAGCGGGTTTCCCCTCGGTGCTCCCCGGGGACCACGCGGGTGGGTGTAGCACCCCTCACCAGCCCGCTCCGATCTGGCGCCGGAGGAGAGCTCCCACCTCTCACTCAAGGACTCACGAGCTGCCGACCGGTCACTGTGATGGGAAGTGGGGAAGGAGGGAGCCGCCGCGGCTCCTCCGCCCTCTCCCCACTCCCGTGCCGCTGGCAGGAGCCTGAATCTCCCCTAAAATGCCCCAATGTCCCTTCTTGACACTTCCAGTACTGGGCTGCAGGTTCCTGGCGTCGGTAGGCAGAGGCGAGGCTGGGGCGCCGGGGGCCGGCGCGGGTGGGGGTCAGTGCCCACCTTTGGGCGCACGGGGTCCAAGCAGCAACTCAGAGCAAAGCCAGAGCAGACCCAGACTCTTCCAACCGAGTGTCTGGTCCCTGAGAGAGCTGGTTTTGCTGGTTTTGCCCTTTTTTTAAACCAACTGAAGCTAAATTGCCTTAATTCACCAAGAGCACCAACCAAAACATCCTCTGTGCCAGGCCAGCCCCGGCTCCGGCCAGCCCGGCGCAGCGGGGGCTTATTGCCGGGACCGACCTCGGACCCTGGTGCGGGCAGCGCGTTTCAGCGCAGGCAGGGCTCCGGCCCCTGGCTGCTGCCCGTCCTCCC
>NW_008793941.1:216255-229284 GCF_000699145.1 Aptenodytes forsteri
GGGCGGGAGCCGGAGCTGGCCGGGAGCGGCGAGCGGCCGGCCCCAGGCGCTGCTCCCTGCTCCCGCTGCACCGCGGCCCCAGGCGCTGCTCCCCCGTGGGCATCCCCGGGCGGCTGCTCTCGTGCCCGCGGCGTGTGGGGACACCCGGGACCATCTGACCCAATGTGTGTTTTGTTTAAGGGACCTTTTACGTTCTTACTTTATACGACAATAAAGTTGGCTTTTACTTTGGAGCCTGTGCCCGGCATGTGCTGGTGTGTGCGTCTGCGGGGGGCACAGGGCGCTGCTCCCGCGGCAGCTGCGGCTTTGGGCCGAGGCGGGGGGGTCGTGTTGGGGCCACCCCGGTCCTCGGTGACATCCTGGCCACAAGGGAAGGACGAAGGGCGTCCGCAACGCTCGATGTCTTCCCAGAGCCACGTCCGGCTCTGCTGGATGCTCCCGGGCTGGTGCTTTCAGAAACACGACACTTGGTCCCTCCGGTAACCCTGCCTTCGCCTTCAATAAGTGAACACCCCGCAGCTCAGCTCCTGCGAGCGCGGCTCAGGTCGCTGGCACGGTGCCGGTCTCCGAGCCGCATTGCGCTGGGACCCTGTGGTTTGCCAGGGCCCAGCTCCGCTCCCTGCCCTCCCATCCCCACTGGACCAGACCCGGGCATCGCATGGCACACGGGGCAGAGACCACGACGGCCGGGAGGGACAAGCCCTTCCCGATGCCCATGATGCCCCTCGTCACCACGAGCAGCCTCTTCGGTCACGGCATCCGCAGCGGCCCCGTGCTGGTTCGCCGGCACCTTTCCCTGCGCTGTGCATGCCGAAGCGTGATGCTGCAGAGGGTGAAACCCGGGACCTAACGCGGAGTGACAGCTCCCGCTCGCGGGACATTAACCTCGTTTGTCACTCGGCTGTCTCCAGACGCAGCGCGGCATGGCGCGGCCACGACAGCCCGCAGACCCCGGGCTCCCGAGCAGATGGCTGCCGTCCCCCGCCCCGGTTCGCTCCCTGGGGACCCTCCTCCCGTGGCCCTGGGAGCAGCTGGGGAGGGCTGGGGGGTGCAGCAGGATGGGCGGCCCCGGCTGCCACCCCGTCCACGGGGCTGTGGCTGCCCCGGGTCCTGCCCAGGGACTGAGGTGTCTCCAAGCTGCTCTGCTCTCCAGGGAGGTGTCTCCAAGCTGCTCCGAGCCTTGAGTTGGCCGGGGAGGGGACAACCGCAGCCGTCCCCGGGGGCGATCGCAGCCCCGTGGCCGGGGAATCACACGAGGTCCCCTGAGACCGACCCCAACACAGGTGGCTGCTCTCCGGGACCCCAGCGAGGGCTTGTGGCGGGGCCAGCACTGCCTGGTGTCCTGGCAGGTCTCGTCCCCAGCTCTGTCCCCTCCTGTGTCATAAAGATCTGCAATAAGCTTCGGGAAGATAACTGGGTCTGGGACGGACTGAATTGCCTTGGATTTACGCCGTTAGTAATATTGGGTATTCAATCAGGTGTGGCAGGGAATGGGGAAGAGCAGAAAACCGGGATTATGTGAATATTTCCAGGAGGTGCCTGCGGCCGAGCCGGGGTGTCGGAGGGGTCTTGGGGGGATCTGGCCGAGCACAGGAGGACGTCTGGGGCCGGCAGCCTGCCAGGCGCCTCGGACGGCTCGCGTCCCAAGGAGGGATTTTTCTCATCTCACTATTTACTCTCCAGCAGCAAGTTGCTGTGGGCAAGCTCCTGCCGGGGAGCTGGGAGCCGGCGCTCGGCGGTGGTGGGTACGGGGGCTCAGCGTTAAAGTCAACGCTTTTCCTTAAGCGAGGAAATATAATCATCCGTTTTAATACTGCATTTCTGGGTGATTCGTTTCCTGATGTACTGTAGATTTATCTGCTGGGATCAGCCACGGGAGAATCAGCAGCGTGACCTCCTTCTGTACCGTTCCAGCACGCCGGTAAATCTCTGTTATTAACTTCCAAGGTGCTCTGCCCACCCGTGCCGGGCGGGGAATTAACTGGCCTGCCTGGGATGGAGGCAGGCTCTCTTCCTCCGCGGGATGGAGGAAAACGTGTCACTGGGGCAAGATTTAAGAACCGGGTCCCCGCTGGCGGTGACGCCTCTTCTGCCCGCCCGGCCCCGACCCCCCCGCGGGAGCACAGGCACCCCGGCGATGCTCCCCGGGAAGGCAGGCTCTGCGTCGCACCCGGCTCCGCCGGATAGTCGACTATTTATTGAGGTCGCTGGCGGGCAGCCTGGCTGCGGGTCCGTCCTTTCAGCAGCGGGGACGGAGGAAAAAAAAACGGGTCGCGGGGGGGGGGGGGGGGAGCGTTTGCTTTTGCAGGGGTGTGTGTTTTAGAAGAAAGGTAAAGCAACGTTTTTTCTCAGCTCGTGAACGAAGCTTGTTCAGCAGTCGCGGCCCCAGACTGCGTCCTGAACTTTTAACTGATTAGATTTGGAAGAGGGAAGGAAGGATGTCTAATTGTTTAATTTCCACAATTATAAAAATATTTATAAATAATTAGAACTGATGGCAGCAATTACACTGTGATTAAAGCTGGTCTACATTTCATCAATGGCCCTTCAGTTATGTAGCCTTATTTATTTACTTTCACCACAAAAAATCCATTTACAGTGGCGTTGCTGCCAATAATGAATCATACTTATTCACTGCCTGCAAAGGACTCATTAATCCGATGATGTTGCTTGTTATAGGAACGGTGCTGCGCAGAAAATGTGGTCACTGGACTTCGGCAAGAGGAAATTTAATTTCAGTGGATAGGAAACCGAAGCAGAGCTAAAAATCACAACATCTCTTCCCGTGCGTGTGGTTAAGAGCTCGGCGTTTAAGCTGGCCGCACGCTCCCCCCCCGACTCGCCGTTAATTTTCCCTCCCGTCCCTCGTGCAAGCTGGGCATCGCTGGGCAGAGGGATCATTTCTCTGACTGCCATTTCTTTAAGGCGAGGTTGTGCCTGGTAATAAAAGAGGGGGACCTGCAGAGCTTTCCCTCTCAGAGGGAAACATCATCTCTCCAGGCACTTTTCCTGCCTCGGCGGGAGACGTGGGGCCGACGGCATCCGTGGGCTGGGGCTCGTGTCCGTCCTGTCCTCCCGTGGGAGCACCGCCGGGCTGGGCGCCGAGGCTGCGGCACCCACCGCCTGCCCACGGCCTTGCTCCAGGCCGGGATTTAGGTGACAGAAAGCAGCATAAGCTCCTTTTTTGTTTTTTTTTTTTTTTTCCCCCGGTTCCGGTTCAGCAGAGCACTTGAAAATATGCGTAATTTTCTATAAACGATTGGTCCCATCGAGGAATTCACCACGGCTGCCGTACCTAAATAGGCTTTGCCTTTCACAAAAGGCTCCCTCGGCTCCCCGCCGGGGGCTTTGACTCAGCAAAACAGCCGATCCCCTTCCAGCGCGACGTCCCAGCCCTCCTCCCGCCTCCACGAGAGCGCGGCCGAACGTGGGATTTCATCTCTCCTAACACACGTCCTTGCCGAGGCCCAGAGCTGCATCCCGGGATGTCCCCATGCCACCCAGCCCACAGCTCCTGCGGTGCCAGCTGGGGGTTCTTGGGGACACAAATGACACCCTCGACTCCTGGCCAGGCTTCCTTTTCAAGCCACTTTCCACCAAAGCGGGTCTTGGACCGGGTCCTTGGGGGCATTCCCGGGGGACGGATTAGCCGGGGCTGCACCCAGGGTTTCCTTGGCTCAGCTCCCCCCCCCCCCCCCACCCCGACGGCACGGTTCCCGGGACGTGCCGATCCCAGGGCACCTGGTCCCGCTCCTCCCCTGCCCTCCCTCCCCACAGACCCTCTCCTTATAATCTGCCGAGCAGGCCGATGTTCTCTGGCATGTTGAACTGAGCTGCAAGCTGCAGCGTGTCATGCTGGCGTCTCGGGTCAGCCCTGCGACCTGTTCAACTCCTGTTGACTTAAATTTAGAGGAACAGCTCGCTCGTGGGTTAACAGAGATGCTGTGGGGAGTTACAAGACAACTTTCCCACTGGAGCAGAGGTGTCACCGTTGCCCCGGCAGATGCGGTCCCGTAACCGGCTAGCTGGCGCGGCGGCTCTGCAGTGAGTGCTTTAACATGTGTTCGTTAAGTGTTTCTCAAGTGGTTTGTTCCAGGCTGGGAAAACACGGCTCTGATGTTAAACCAATGGGCTGCGGCTTCCAGTTGGCAGATTATTTTTGTCATTCATGGATGTTTAAAAGTGCTCGTGTGCTGTCGGTACGCAGCCTGTGGGAAGGGCCGAGTTACCGGAGGCCTGTGCGGAGAAGAGGACGGGGAGTTCTAAGTTCTGAGTTTATTATTTGTGAGAATTCGTCACTACTCTTGAGGCGCTGTAATCGTCCTTTGCAGAAAGCAGGATTAGAGCTGTGTGGTTGGGGCAGGTTAAAGCTGTGCTTTGAAGGGCTGAGCCTCGCAGGAGTAACCAGGGGTTCCCCCACTGCGCCGAGAGCATCGGCTGCAGCCCACGTTTCCGAGAGGAAGGTGTGTAGAAACAGAGCAGAGCAAAAGAAGAGGATTTGAAGTGGGGAGGAAGGCTCTCGCAATTCCTCGTGAGCTATTGCAGCTGGGGGAGGTAGAGAGCGATCGTAAAAAGTAAAGGTGAGGCGAAGCGAGAGCTGATCACAGGGATTTGTAAAATCTGAAGTGTGACAGTGATTCAGCAGCTTGGGAGAATGGAAGGGAGCGAGCTGCGAGGGATGGTGTGTCATCAATAAAAGGTTCAGCTGCGTTTGGGGTGTCACAGGCAGCGAAGGCGGGGGGGCTCCGGCTGGATGGAGAGAACTTACACAGGAAAGGTCAGTGAAGCCATTTCACATCAGTTTTTCATGAAAGTCTCCACAGAATCAATGACACGAGCTCCCCTGCGATGCAATACTGAAATATTTGACCTATTTTTCTACTTTTAAGGCCCACTGAAAAAGTTGAGGCACCATAACAGCTTCCTATACCTCCAGTTTTGAGGAGGAGAGAGTAAGCGTTCATTTGTGACTCGCTTGCCATTGCACTTAGTACCTACTTGCTGCTTTTTTTCCCCGTAATAATTTATGCATGTGGCGTTCCTCTGTCGTGAAATAGGCCAAGAGACGCAGGCAGCAATCGCCGAGTCCGTCTGCTTAATCTGTATAAGCCTGCGCCGTGCACACAGTGTCCAGTTGGCAGCTAAGATAATCAGCCTACAGGCAGTTTAAATGCTCGTTACAGTACACTTTATTCGTCAGTATTTAATAAGTAATGATTCTGAAAAGCTCGGAGCGTGGTCTGTGCCCGTACCGTCTCCTGCTGTGTTCCTGTCAAAATGGATAAGTTCAACTGGGTTGAATCTGGTCGATTTTTGGATGAATACCCACCAAGGAATTTCTGGATGCCGTAAGAAGTTGCAGTTATTGAGCAGGAGGTGCTCTTTTGTTTGACTTAGTCCTACATAGTGCAAAAACTGAAAGGAACGGCTCTGTGACGGGAAGCCGGGCACGGCTTCCCATGGCTGTGCGTGCGCACAGGCAGCGGGGCGCACAGTCCCCTTTGCTCGGATTCCGGGGGGCGTTACGCCACCGTTGCACAAGCGGCTTCAAAAGGGACCACGTTGGCTGGTCAGCTGTGCTTCACGAGGGAAAGGAGGGCGAGAGTTCTCTGGTGGCCCTCGGCAAAGCCACTAAGTCCAGAAGGCAGCAGCTCCCGGCAGGGAACAGCTTACAAAGCTTAGAACAAAGTTTTTTTTGTTTTTTTAAAAGCCCGCGTTCCGGTAGCTCCACCGTGGCCTCAGAAGCCTGCGGCAGGCTGGCCGCCGCGGTGGGCTCGCACAGCCTGGGCTCTGCACCTTACAGGGGCTGGTGAGAAGTCAGGGTTACTTGTGAAGCTCTTGATAGTAGTAGAATAATCTTTACTAATAGTGCTTTATGAGCGCAATGATCGATCGCTGCAGATCCAGCAGCTAACCTTCAAAAGCAGATCGGAGTCTTTCCTGGGAGGAAAACTTTCCCATTATCTCAGTGCTTTGGCAATTTGTATCTTGACTTGTTACTCATCCGGCGAACTTGACAGGAATTTACAGCTGGTGTAAGAGGATCATCTGCTTGTACAGCACGGCACCTGGGGCCAGCAGAGCTCTGCCAGGAGGATTTGATGCAGCTGAAGGAAATGATGCAGCAGCAGCGAGCAGGCGGAGGAGGCTCTGCAGCCTCTCCACTTCCCTCCCCGGGACATACCCGCTTCTTTCAGGGGAGCAGCAGAAAAGAAGAGAACCATGAAAGCTGGGTCCTTAATTCTCCTGACCGCCGGGCTGTAGAATTCGTTATTAACCCTCTCTCTTGCCTCGGAGACCCGATCTCACTTTCCGCTCTGCTGGTGTCTGCTCATCAGCAGAGCTCCCACTGGCGGCAGCGATACAGAAAGCCCCGAGTGGGTCGGTGTCCATTAACTGCTGCACTGTACAGCTTTGCACAGGGCAGCCTGGAACACTTCAGACACAGAAAGAAGTGGGGAAAAACAAAGGGAAGGACGTTTAATGCTTTTAAATCGTGAAGATTAAATACTTCTATTAATATCTGCTAGAAATTCCTCATAGAGATTCTGGCATATGTCATTATGGCACGTAATTCCACTACAACTATCTGCCATCTTTCCCTAAATTGTTTATAGCTCATTTCTGTTCTCTGAGCAAACTGCAGCACAAAGCTGTGGCGTGCCTGGTGTCGCCACCAAGAAACAGACTCTTTGCACTAACAGCCACGTGACAAACATCCTTTTTTTTTTTTTTCCCCCCATTGAATTACTTCACCTTGTGTGAACACCATTTTATGCATCATTTTTACAGCCTAAGTGGACCCTGAATACAGAAAATGTAGGGGTGACGAATGACGATGTCTTGCGATTGTTCAAAAATGAACGTAGGATTCCAGAATTGGTAGCTAAAAATGAAAAGAACATCACAAAACCAATAATGCTTTCACAGCTGCTCTTTGGTTTTCCAATTTCTGTCGTTAAGTTTATTAGCAAGATCTTGCTCCGTACTTTTTGTCTCGAGGCCTTGCACAAATCTGGCAGGTCACTTCGTTGTTAGGGCTGTAAGTTCCAGGATCACAAACCACTGCGAAGAGAACACAGTCAGCGGTTCAGCCAGCTCCCCTCTGCCCCAGCCAGGGCCGGGACTGTCAGACAACACCGTGTGCCTTCCCGACGCTCTAAGTGAGATCCCGTCCTTCCCAAGCTCGCTGCGCCTGCCCCTCGCTAAATATCCTGAACTCCAGAACCAGCGGTAGGTGCTGCTGGCGAAAGATCTTTTAAAACAGCTGAGTGTTTTCTAGCAGCACTACCATTAAGGTAATTGTTTCTTATTTGCTCTATATCCTGAGCATAGTCACTCAAACCAGTGACCTGGAAGAAAAAAACCCACTTCACTGCTTCCACTTACTCTATTTGGAAATAGCTACACCTACGAGCGCACTAACAAACACTGCCAGCTTGTTTTCTGTTCCTATCAGATATTTTAAATCTGCGATGTGAATGTCTTTCCAAAAGATGAACGGAAATATTGTTACTTTTGAGACTGATATTTACCAAATGCTCTTCAGAGAAACCTGTGATCAGGGCTAATAAGCTATATTTAAATCAATGTATTTTATATTTACCACAGCAACTAGCGCAGTTCTTGTGGGTGATATCGTTTTTCCCAAAACCTGGTCGACAACTGTCAATGTGAGTAACTGAGAAACTGTTGTCCATGTAGTGTATTGTAGGAACAGTTTGAAACTCGTGCTTCAAAGCATACGTCTGTTTACTGAAAAACTCTCCAATTCGATCTCTTGCCTGAATTCAGAAACATTGGAAGAATAAAAAATAGTCAGTTGTTTCTTCTTGATTTAAAAATATCAGTAAATACTTTATAGTCCTGATTTCCCCCCCACACTGACCTGTCACCTTAACTGGGAGTCTTTCTTTGGCTTCAGGGGGCCTGGGACCAGACCCAGCATGCGATCTGATAGCATGTTTTAACATTAAGAAGCCAGAGAGAACAGATTTTAGAAGTGGATTTACTTTAAACTGTATTTCACTTACCAAACCATAAAACAAAGATCTAGTTTAGAGAACTGGAAATTCAGTATACTAATATAAATACTAAAGTTTATAATTCTTTATTCTTAGAAGTAAATATAAAGGAAATAATGAGCCTGATTTTTTTTTTAAACTGTTTGGATCAACTTGACTTTTAAAACCACTTTCCATCCTGAATGGAATTATTTGAAATCCATGAATCGTCATTTACAATGATATTAATCCCATAAAATCTGGGTTGCTACCAGGCAAATCTGTAGATGCTAAGGCAGAGACTTGTGTTAAATACCCAGAGAAGACGCAAGGGTGGCTGACACAGAACCTCTTGAACTCTCATGTTTGTCGCATCTTCACAATCATAAGGAACCTGGTGGCAAACTTCTTCCCATCCTGGTGCAAAAGGATTTACTATGGGTGGGGGGAAAAAAGATACATGTACATGTGTTGAAGAATATATTACAGTGAACTCAAATACCTCAAGCAGGCACCTTTAGACTCACTTCAGAAAACATCGACAAAGAAAATGTATTACTGCTTTTAGCATCTTACAGTGCTCACTTCATTCCATTGTTCCCTCTTAATTTTGCCTCTAATTTGTGAAGAATTGTGAGGTGTTTTTTCTTTCACCTGTCACTCTGCAGTCAAGATCATGTTTTGAAACAGTTCTTTTGATTGGGTGCATTTGAATGTTGAAAAATGAGTGACCAATAAAAGGGGGAAAAAACAGATTTGGTCCTGGTGGACCAAGTATCCAGTTACTTAAATTGCTTTGTTCCAGTAAGAGTCAGAGGTCAACCAATAAAATACTGGGGGAAAAATATGCTAAGCTGACAGGAAGAATGGAACTAAATTCTCACACAGTACCCTCGGGTTACAAAGGGCTGAAGTTTTACGTAAAACTTAAAACCTTTGGGTCCTCGGTTTGTTCTGAATTTTTCTTGACTTTACTGAGGGGAAAATGTCCACAAAACTGTTCCATAACCTGTTGGATGGTCCCTCTTGGCACGTGATGAGAACAGATACAGGAGAGCATGTGGTCAAAGCATTAATGAATAATTTCCTTCCCTCAGTGGTAAAACATCTCTAAATTAGGGCAGCCATCAGGGCTGACTTAACCCGTTTTGCAAGGCAATACAGCCGCATCAGTATTACCATAAGGGAACTGTGAGGCTCTTGCTTTTAACCTCTGTGCAGTTTCCTAGAACCAAGCAAAACCACAGAGTTCACAGACGTATTAAAAATCAAATAATGCAAAACAAATATAACCATTTTCCTTTTTGCAAAAATAATCATGGCACCTTATCAGCTATCTCCTTTCAACAATCCTTCCAAACTGCACACCTTGAAAAGTAACGTTTCTCGCTAAGGTTGTAAGAAGTACAATACTACAAATTCAACATATAAACTGCATTTTAGCTCCATCTGTGGGCTAGTAAGAAAAAATACAGGGACTCCGAAAGGAAGCAGGGAAACAACTTCTGAAGGTGTACTCGACTTTAATGTATTTCAGATGTTTATAGTACTCTCAGGTTGTTTATAAAAATAAATGATCCCTCCCAAACAAACACTGAAATCTGTTACCTTGAAAACTAACAAATAGTTCATGCGAGAGGCCTTGTTTCGGTATCCTGACAGAATGGCATTTGTAGGATGACTCTATGATGTGACAGGTCAGATCAGAGATGATGATGTTTAAGATTCTCTTTAGTTCCTCAAAGAACTGGCTGTTAGCTTCTAGCTCGCATTCCTTTGTAGTAAAGCGAACAAACACCTGATATGTGTGGTCAGCTTCCCTGTATGCTTTAAGAAAATAGTTTGTGTGTGAGTTCTGCCGTGTAATCGCAGATTGAATCTTGTACAGAACCTTATCACTGCATCAGTGTACTTTGTATCTGAAATACAGGCTCTTATTCAAAAGTAAACAAATAAATAAAGCTTACTCATTAACCATAACAGAACAAATTTGTCCTTGCCAGAGCTGGCTCAAAGAGTAAGAGACGCTTTAGTTTGAAATGTACAGGAATTTATGTGCTTATGTTATGAGGCTCTGCTCCCAAATATTAAAACAAAAAAGGGGGCAAACAGTAAAAGAACAGACTAGCATGTCTACAAAGTTGTGTAACTGAAATGGATTTGGATTATGCAAAAGCATTCTGTGCGATTATGGTGTAGGAGTGAATGTTTTTACATTATTTTAAAAGTTAGTGTTTCTCAAGCATTTCTGGAAATGTTATTTTGTGGGTGGGGAGGTGATATTGGTGAATCGTGGTTACAAATGGTGGACGAAGGCTCGAGCGTGCTGCTCAAGCAGTTGGGGCAGAGGGCTCATTCTGCATCAGCCTATGTTCGGTTTGGTAATCTCTCTCGTGGGAGACTGCACTCGGACATGAGCTTACTTTTCCCATCTTGGATATCACTGGAATCATTGTAGGTCTGCACTCGGACACGAGCTTACTTTTCCGATCTTGGATATCACTGGAATCATTGTAGGTCACTTTGTTCTTCTTAAGGGTAGAGATTACGTTATGCTTTGAGTTGCCATATATTCTTGGTAGCAGTTATTTAAAACTTTTTCCAAAACTGGGAGGGGGGGTTTGTGTGTATAAATATAAAAAAAATTACTTTCTATTCTGGGAGAAAATGTTAACTATTTCTTTTTATCAAGCCTTGCAATAAACATGCACTTCACAAACCCAGCAAACTACAAAGGCTGTGTGCATTAGCTTACTAGTAACTTAGCAATCTTACCGTATACCATGAATTTATATGCCTCAAACATTTCTCTTTCTTCTTGTGTCGTAGTTTCTATGATTTTGTGAGAAAGAGTGCAAGTGTAGGCTCCCGACATAAACTCCTTAAAACCCATCACCATCAGCTTTCCTGTTTCTGTAAGATTCACATACGTTCGCCCTAGAACAGAAACAGGAAATACTTGATTACTGGAAACGTTCGGTTTCTGATGCTGCGCTCATTTAGAACATTTGAAGATGAGATCTTGCTCTTGTACATAATGACACTGATTCGTCTTAGTCTGAAACAGTCTAAAATTTATGACCTTTAGGACTTATTGCAAGTTTCCTTCTATCTCAAGCATTTGAAAATTTTAGAGGGAGAAGAGAAACATAGTCTAATGTCAGAGCTCGTGGAAAAAAATTGACAAAGGACCAAGTGACTATTTGGACCCACCATGCAATGCAGGGTGGCATCAATAGAAACAAGGAAAATATGTGATTTCATGTACAGTAATCTACTTAGCCATTTGTGGTTGACTTTTTTTCCTTGTAAATAGAAAACAGAAACTATTTCTCTATCTCAGCATGTTTTCCTGATTGCCTCCCCACCCCCCGGGGCAGAGGCCGTTTCTAATTTTGTGAAAAAGTATTGTAAAAAGCCTATTCTATTAGTGACTGGGGAAAAAATGGCGAAGGCAGGCAGAGTGGAAATCCTTCGTAGTCCGAACAAAGTGACTAACCTTCTAAATTTTTTCCGTCTGGACCAATCCACAAATACTTGGGATCTATTACTTCTTCTTGAGAACGAGCCAAATCCATACATACTAGGAATGGGCTATTTGTAAACACCTTAACATACACGTTAACTGCAAGAGAAGAGAATAAGGTAAATGATGTGAAATGCTTATATTGAATGAAATTACCAAAATACTCATTTCATTTCAAATATATTTAATGTAATACTGAGTTTATTTTTCATGTACGGACCTGAAAAGAGTAAGGTTAATCTTTTATCTCCATTTGCTCTTATTATTATCATGGAACTGTCCACAGCGTGGTTGGTGCTGACTGTACGTAGGAGTCACTTCAGTCCCACACAAATCACGTTGCAGGGTCACAAAAACCACCAGATTTTGAGCCTTTTGCAGAGTGGGACCCTCATTTAGACGTTACGTTTTCAGAAGTGCTTATAGTAGCACCATGGGACAAATGTATTTCTAAACCCATCCCGCCTCGTTACTGCGTGCTATCAGGATCGTATTCTGGAGTCTCCAGCGCCGTGTTTAGCTAAGCTTGGTTGCGTTGCTTCCAGGTGTAGTGCTGTCTACATAATGATCACTGTACTTAACTCCATTTTAGAAGTCTAGTAAGACCTAAATATAGATATATTTCAAAAAAAGACAAGTTTACCTTCATGTTTGATATCGCCATAAACATAATTCTTTTCTATTAAATCAACAGAATGTTGCTCTTCCTTAGGTACAGCTCTCACCGTAGGGAAAAGGACTTAGAAGAGAGATTACAGAGAAATCTAAATGTGTGATTGTTAACCTTTTATTTTGTCCTAGCGAGTTTCTGTCTCTTGCCTTACTTTTTCTTTCTCCCCACACCCTTTTCTTAAAAACAAGGCTCCTACTTATTGCTGACTTGCCCGTTTTTGTTGCTTTAGTGCCCAGGTTGCAAATCTGACTTCATATAGCAGGTTCCAACCTGGCTGAGCCTTTCTCTTTACAAAAAGCCAATAAAATAGTTATAAAATCTAATTAGAAAGCTAAGGCGTGGCGACCGTGGGAGGGTCTTCAAGCATCTGTGAGCCTTTGCTTTTTGGGAAACAGGAGGCAGAAGTCCAGGCACGAGGGTTTCTGTTATGAGAGCCCCCAGGAGATGTGAAAATCATCAGAATTTGTGCTGACTTCTTCAGGCCATGGTGGCAGACTAGGACAGCCCTGTCTGACCGCTGCCCTCCAGGACTCGGGTCGAGAGGGAGAAGGGCACTGCTGGGATCCACACCTTCCCATCTAAAAGGGGCTTTTTCATCATCTGCTGAAAGAAGCCTTCCCATCTACAAGGGGCTTTTTCATCATCTGCTGAAAGAAGGTCCTGCAAAGCACAACTGCTCTCCACAGATGGCTGCGCCCCGAGCAGAGGGGTGCCCCCCGCCCCGTACCGTGGTGGCCCGAGCCCCACAGCTGCCCCCTGAGGAGCCCATGCCGAGGGGCGCCTCGGAGAGGGCACCCATCGCCGCGGCCCTGCCTCTCCCTCCCTCG
>NW_008793941.1:229722-235931 GCF_000699145.1 Aptenodytes forsteri
CGGGCTCCTGCACTGTTGTGCCTCAGCCCCATGCTTGAGAAACTACCACATCGCTCTTCCACAGTGCGTAGTGAAATTTATTTTTGACTCTAAGGTGGTGTTTCCAGCTGTGTGGGCAAGGATAGGAAACTACGGGGGGAGGAGGGAATAGGCTCGGGCATGGGCTGTGGTCTGTCTGCTTGGCGCACTGAACCTGCCCTGTGAGCGCAGGGAGGGCCGCGCTGGCGTCTCCAGCTCCATGTTTCGAGTACTGAGGGCTTTGGTACGGTAACGGCAGGCTTTGCACGCCAGGGTGTTCTTCAGCTGCAGGTTTCTGGAGCAAGTCATTATGGGACACGTACTTTCAGCTTAAAAACAAAAAACATTCCTGCTACTTGCTGTGAGAAAGACTGAAAATAAGAGCCGGGCATATCCTGTTGGCTCGAAAATAAAGCCAAATGCCACATGATTACTTCAAGTACTCTGTTTTTTAAGTCAGTTACATGTTTTGGAAGACTTGCTTATGACTTTTAAACCCTTCAAAGTAGAAATATTTTGTTTCTAGAGTGAGCGTTATACTCAGGAAACACAGCTGAAGAGGGAGAGGAGGGTACTTGCGTTTGACCACACCGCACATCATGAGACACTCAAGATCAGGAACTGTGGCCAAGCCTCTGGTAATTAGCTAAATCATATTTATTGTGCAGCCCCAGACCATGCCAGTGTCCAAAAATGATGTAATAGTATTTGCATAACAAATATGGAACCAGCCAACACAGGAATGATAGTTATTTTTGTAGATAGCTGTAAAAGTTTTAATTCAACTGTTCCATGTAAAAAAGCACTTAAGTTACAAGTTTTCTTTAATAAAGCATGCAAAAAAATTAAGTGTGAAAAAGAAGGTATCAAAATTATTGATGGAAAATACTTTTACTCAAGCCTGGTGGTATTTTAAAGTAGCGTCCCTCTCATTTCATGTCTTGCAAAACTCCTCGCCCTACTAAATGTGTGCGCTGCCTCATTATTTCACTTCTCTCTCTTTGCAGGGAAGCGGCCACGCTTTCTTCTTCCTTAGACCAAGATATTAACTCTCAAGTGGTCGGTTAAGGTATAAGAACTATGTCAGGGTTTTCACTTTTAATTTCCTTGAGCTGCTGAACAGTTCGTAATTAGGACCACCTCAAAAGGTCCAGCGTTCCCATGTGTTGAATGTTTTCAGTTTTACTCAAAGTTAACATTTCACGCTTAACGCCGTATAGGCAAAATGATTCAGTTTAACGTGTCTGCTACAAACTAGTCATATTTCAGTCTGAACATCCTCTGTTCCTAAGGATGTTTATACCCCATTGTCATGTTACTCTCCTACACAGCCCATCGGTCCCCAGCTTGTTAATTATTATAAAATAGTATCCTTATTATAAAGCTTTGTCTGCAGTCTTGAATTTTTATAAACTTAGGGTCTGCAGTCTTGAATCTTTATAAACTTAGGCTCCTGGTCTGTGTCTTTAGTCAAATGACTCATTCCTTTCCAGTCTATGATATTTTTAAGTTACAGATTGATAAATTGTCATTACAGATTTGTAAACTCGGGATAGGACAAAATGTGGTCATGTATTTATGAATTACTAGGTATTTTTGCTAACAGCTAGAAGCTCTGTCAGTAGGAAATGGTAGAAGAGGGAAAAAGTCTGTTGTGAACTTGTTGATCGTGGTGTGCATAGGTATTTGATCATTAAAAAGGCAAGTATTTTATCCTAAGAAATAAGTAGAGGTATTTCCAGGAGTACAGGGTCACGTGAATGACCTGTGCAAGGCTCTGGAGAGATGTTACCTGGGGTGCAGAACACAAGTTTTGTCTCTAATCTTTAAGGTGGGTGATCTAAAGCAGGGATAATGCAGAGGAGGGTCATGATGAAGACAGTGGCATTTTTTTATAGGCTGGCAAACCCAGGCTCTTTTGATTTCGGCCCTTGAAATAAAAGCAGAGAGAAGATGTGATTGAGTGTCTGATGGTAAATGTGAGGGAAAGTGACGGCTTAAATTAGAACAAATCTGGCAGTAAGAGAAAATGGCCGTGAGTAATCCTGGGATGGAAAACAGAAAGGGGATTCTGATCATCACACAGTAGATTCCAGGGCTTCCTTAAAGTTCGTAGGAGCAAGAAACCTTCCTAATTATTAAATGGTTGTGGAAGGGGAAGACAGATTGTCTGGCGCAGCAGAGAATTGGGCTTGATTATCTCAGGTACCTTTTTTTAATCATTTTATTTCCAGAATCTTTTTCCAAGTGCTGGAAGGGGAAGACAGATTGTCTGGTGCAGCAGAGAATTGGGCTTGATTATCCCAGGTACCTTTTTTTAACCATTTTATTTCCAGAATCTTTTTCCAAGTGATGGAAAAGCATCAGATTAAGAAGCAGTCGTTGACACAACACAGAAAGTAAGTAGGAGAATCATGTTTCTATGTTGCCTTGTTATCACACACCTGAGTTATGGTAATTCGCGCTCGCTGTCTTTGGTTTTATGTCCAAGTGACCAGGTCAGATCACAACTTCATTTGCCACTTCATTAACTTACAGATTCTCAAGTCGCATGAGTGTTACTACTGATTTCTGGACCCCTTTGTGGAAAACGTGTAGTAAAGGAACAAAAATGCATTAAGCCTCCATTAGTCTTCTTACCCCCAAAACATGCATTTCTCAGTTTTTAAAATATAGCTGAGTTGCAGGGCCAAAAAAACCCAACCCAAACCAAAAGCGCAATGGGATGGAATAAATATAAAACTGTAACAAACAGATGCAGCGATAACCCCAAGGGTCCAGAAGCGCACCTGCCCTAGTCGTGCTGAAGATCATCAGCGAGCCTTCCATCTACAGCATCTCGGGTTTGTTGTTTTCCTTTTTCCCTCTGGCTCATCAGAGTTCAAAGCTGCGAAGACGAACTCTGTGTTGATGTCAAAGCACGCCAGGTACAGACTGTTCTGCACCGGTATTCTGTGCTGATCGGAGACCTGGGCCAGCTATTGTCTGTTTAGGCCTTTTCTTGGTAAATAGCTCTGGGTTTCGGCTGAAGCGAAACGCCATGACTAGTGCTTAGCTTGCACGTGGAAGTCAAGACTGCTTTGGCCTGGCACAGCTCACGCTTCCTCGAGAATCGTAGGAGGGTTTGGGTCGGGAGGGACCCGTAAAGGTCGTCTGGTGCCAGCCCCTGCCGTGGGCAGGGACGTCCTGCACTAGGTCAGGTTGCTCAAAGCCCGGTCCGAGCCCTGTGTAGAGGGAGCCTCCTTTCAGACTTCTGCCCCAAATGTACAAAAATTATCATTTAACAACCCCCCAAGTACTATGAGCGAAATCAATCTTTGCTTTAATTTATTAAACAATTTTGTAGCTTGACTTTTCTTTTACATAGCAATGCCATTTTGTTAAGAAAAATGGCTAACAAGTTTTATTTTACTCGTCTCAGTCATTTAACTTTAATGTACAGTCCGAGGAGTGCGATCTGTTAGCAAATAATGCAAAGAAAGCAGCATTTGTTTAACAGTTGGGGCTGCCTTACCGTGTTTACGTGATGTGTAAACAGAGCCAGGACAAACTGCACACAAAGGAAGCTGAGTATGTAGAAAAGAAGCTGCTCTCGTGTGTGTGGGCATCGCAGCGCGCAATTGCCACACCAGTTCTAATAAAGGCTTAGACTGCTTGGCTCTGCAGTGTCAAATAAAATGAGTCAGAAGCCTGCCAACGCAAAATAGCTCTGTGTCGCCCTGCTAAACTCTCCGTATGAATAGCTATTGTCCCTTGAGTGACCTAACCCAAGTCATCACAAATGGCTTTCCCCCGCTATTTTGGGTCTTGGCGCTTGCTGCAGGCTTTAAAGACGAAGGGCTCCCTAAAATGCGAAGTCGTTTTTTTTTTTTTTTTGACTGGTGTGGAGGAAAGGGTTGTCTTACTAGGTATTTTTGCTAACAGCTAGAAGCTCTGTCAGTAGGAAATGGTAGAAGAGGGAAAAAGTCTGTTGTGAACTTGTTGATCGTGGTGTGCATAGGTATTTGATCATTAAAAAGGCAAGTATTTTATCCTAAGAAATAAGTAGAGGTATTTCCAGGAGTACAGGGTCACGTGAATGACCTGTGCAAGGCTCTGGAGAGATGTTACCTGGGGTGCAGAACACAAGTTTTGTCTCTAATCTTTAAGGTGGGTGATCTAAAGCAGGGATAATGCAGAGGAGGGTCATGATGAAGACAGTGGCATTTTTTTATAGGCTGGCAAACCCAGGCTCTTTTGATTTCGGCCCTTGAAATAAAAGCAGAGAGAAGATGTGATTGAGTGTCTGATGGTAAATGTGAGGGAAAGTGACGGCTTAAATTAGAACAAATCTGGCAGTAAGAGAAAATGGCCGTGAGTAATCCTGGGATGGAAAACAGAAAGGGGATTCTGATCATCACACAGTAGATTCCAGGGCTTCCTTAAAGTTCGTAGGAGCAAGAAACCTTCCTAATTATTAAATGGTTCTGGAAGGGGAAGACAGATTGTCTGGTGCAGCAGAGAATTGGGCTTGATTATCCCAGGTACCTTTTTTTAACCATTTTATTTCCAGAATCTTTTTCCAAGTGATGGAAAAGCATCAGATTAAGAAGCAGTCGTTGACACAACACAGAAAGTAAGTAGGAGAATCATGTTTCTATGTTGCCTTGTTATCACACACCTGAGTTATGGTAATTCGCGCTCGCTGTCTTTGGTTTTATGTCCAAGTGACCAGGTCAGATCACAACTTCATTTGCCACTTCATTAACTTACAGATTCTCAAGGCGCATGAGTGTTACTACTGATTTCTGGACCCCTTTGTGGAAAACGTGTAGTAAAGGAACAAAAATGCATTAAGCCTCCATTAGTCTTCTTACCCCCAAAACATGCATTTCTCAGTTTTTAAAATATAGCTGAGTTGCAGGGCCAAAAAAACCCAACCCAAACCAAAAGCGCAATGGGATGGAATAAATATAAAACTGTAACAAACAGATGCAGCGATAACCCCAAGGGTCCAGAAGCGCACCTGCCCTAGTCGTGCTGAAGATCATCAGCGAGCCTTCCATCTACAGCATCTCGGGTTTGTTGTTTTCCTTTTTCCCTCTGGCTCATCAGAGTTCAAAGCTGCGAAGACGAACTCTGTGTTGATGTCAAAGCACGCCAGGTACAGACTGTTCTGCACCGGTATTCTGTGCTGATCGGAGACCTGGGCCAGCTATTGTCTGTTTAGGCCTTTTCTTGGTAAATAGCTCTGGGTTTCGGCTGAAGCGAAACGCCATGACTAGTGCTTAGCTTGCACGTGGAAGTCAAGACTGCTTTGGCCTGGCACAGCTCACGCTTCCTCGAGAATCGTAGGAGGGTTTGGGTCGGGAGGGACCCGTAAAGGTCGTCTGGTGCCAGCCCCTGCCGTGGGCAGGGACGTCCTGCACTAGGTCAGGTTGCTCAAAGCCCGGTCCGAGCCCTGTGTAGAGGGAGCCTCCTTTCAGACTTCTGCCCCAAATGTACAAAAATTATCATTTAACAACCCCCCAAGTACTATGAGCGAAATCAATCTTTGCTTTAATTTATTAAACAATTTTGTAGCTTGACTTTTCTTTTACATAGCAATGCCATTTTGTTAAGAAAAATGGCTAACAAGTTTTATTTTACTCGTCTCAGTCATTTAACTTTAATGTACAGTCCGAGGAGTGCGATCTGTTAGCAAATAATGCAAAGAAAGCAGCATTTGTTTAACAGTTGGGGCTGCCTTACCGTGTTTACGTGATGTGTAAACAGAGCCAGGACAAACTGCACACAAAGGAAGCTGAGTATGTAGAAAAGAAGCTGCTCTCGTGTGTGTGGGCATCGCAGCGCGCAATTGCCACACCAGTTCTAATAAAGGCTTAGACTGCTTGGCTCTGCAGTGTCAAATAAAATGAGTCAGAAGCCTGCCAACGCAAAATAGCTCTGTGTCGCCCTGCTAAACTCTCCGTATGAATAGCTATTGTCCCTTGAGTGACCTAACCCAAGTCATCACAAATGGCTTTCCCCCGCTATTTTGGGTCTTGGCGCTTGCTGCAGGCTTTAAAGACGAAGGGCTCCCTAAAATGCGAAGTCGTTTTTTTTTTTTTTTTTTGACTGGCTGTCCATAATGCATTGCGGATCCCTTTGCCTTGCTGGCGACCCTTTCGCAGCAGGGGCTGGGAAACGGCTTCCCGCCCGGGAGCGCTGGG
>NW_008793941.1:236073-236828 GCF_000699145.1 Aptenodytes forsteri
CGTGGGGGGAGGGAGGGGGGGAGGGGAAGCGGGGGGGGGGAAACGGAGCATGCTTCTTGTCAGATACGCTTGCAAGTGGAGACGCGGGGTTGGAGGGAACTGTTGGCCTAGCTTGAGACGTGGCGGGCAGCTGGGGGTCGGTGCGATCACCTGGCTGCCTTGGCCCTGGACGCAGGAGCGTGTCTGAGCCCTCAGGGTAGCGTTACTCATTAGGTTGGTTTATTGCTCCCCTTGGTCCCGCTCCTGACGGTATGCCTGCCTAAGGACCTGCCATAGCTTCTTTACCTGTGGAGTCACCGCTGATGGTGGGGAAAGAGCTTATCTCCCATGAAGTGGGAGAGGGACGTTTTCTCTAAAGCAGAGGGTTTCCAGTGTTTTGGCCCTTCAGCGCGTTGTGCGAGGGCAGGGGTGCTCCCGGCTCTGCCTCCCCGGGGTTCACCGTCTGCCCGTGCTGTCCTTCAGCCCGCTGCGTGCTGGCCATCGCCCCTGGGTTCCTGCTGCAGGACGGCCTCACCTACAGCCTTCGCCAGGCTGCTGGAGGGGAGCGCGGCGCTTGGGCTGGCGTCAGCCTCCCGTTCTGGAGATGCTCTTCGCGGTCTGATGCCGCTCGTCCTACGAAAATGGCTTGGGGCCTCCCTCAGCCCCCCGAAACGCACGCTTTGCCCCCAGCCACCCGTGCCCCGCCGCTTTCCCTCCCGAGGGCTCCGCGCCGCTGGTGCCGGTGTCCCCTCCGAGCAGCCATCGCTTAGCACCGG
>NW_008793941.1:237499-274739 GCF_000699145.1 Aptenodytes forsteri
CCGCCCCCCGTTCCTCCCCGCCGACCCCGCTCGGGGCGCTCGCACCGGGCTCCACCTCCCGTTTACTTCCAAGCGGCTTCTTCAGCGCTTTCTGCGAACAGATTGCAGCCTCTGGAGGAGAAATCTAATCGCGCGTTGCAATTAAACAGGAAACGAACGGGGCTTTTTTCCCCCCTCTCTGTTTAATTTCAGAAGCATCACAACATGTGTGATAAAGTCGGGGTTTAGAGCCGGCTTTATCTACTGTTCGTATTCTAGGTTTTAACGAATTGAAGGGCGTGTTGGTTTCTTTTCGCTTGTAAAACGCGCGTGTAACTTTCAGAGCCAGCAAAAACCAGGTTGCGAGTTAATCTTGGGCTACAGCGTCATTCGCTTTAGAAGAAAAGCAAAATTACCAGTGTTTTTAACAAGCCTGGCAAAGAAGCATTGCGAAGCGTCACTTGATTTATTATTTCAGAGGTGGATATCCTTATTTCAACTCGTCATTTTAAGGGCTTGAGTTTAGATTCTGCTGTGTCTCAGTGACTTGAGGTTTTTGGTTATTTTAACTTAGGTGCAGTTGTCTATTTAAAAATATTCTCCTTTGCTAAAGGCTTTTGAAATGTTTGTATTTAAATATTTACTCTTGTAGAATCTGACTGAATTGAGACTATCACTGCCTGAGAGATGCAACTAATGTTTTGAAAGAATGGGTCCGGTGGCAGTTTGGCACTTAAAAATGCAGCCTCGTTTTCTTGATCAAGTCAGGAGCACTGTATATCTCTTGTGGGAGAAGAAAGCTCTTTAGGTATGTCAGTAATTCTAGTCTCTGATTAGAAAATAAGCATGTTTCTGCCACGACAACTGAGATTATTTGAGAAGTCTCTTTTTTGTGTTCCTATTTCTTGTACACTTAAAGCTAACACGCAAATAATCCTTCAGGTTTTAGTTCTGTATGTGGGGATTATGAGGATCAGTTAATGTGCCTGAGCTCGTTATGTTTGGGATGAAGTTAATGTAAAAGACAGTGATATACTGTATTATCTCTGGATACAATAACTGCTACATGTCTCTGTCTTCGTGGGTCTTGGGAAAATCTCAGTTCCACTGGAGTCGGTGGGAAATTTGCCATTGAGGACAAAGGGGTAACACTTCTGTCCTCGACCTTCTGTGCCCAGTGTGAGGAGGCTCAGTACGGGCACTGGCCGGGAGACGGGCACTGGCAAGAGTAGGTGTTTGAGACCTGGGTCTAGGAAGCCCAAGTCTGCAATCTACTGGGTTGTATCTCTTCATGACGGGTTTATTTTTGCAAAGATTACAAGAACTGACCTCGTGCTGCCACTTCCATTTGCTGTACTGGGATGAACATCTTGAATTGCTAGAAGATATTCTGCTGTTTTTGGAAGGTCGTATGCTACGACATGGGAAAAATGTTATCCTTAGTTACACGTTGCTGATCAGGATTTCTTCCCCAAATGACATGCGCACTTAAAATGACTGTCACTTCAAACGTTACATGGTGCTTAAGAGCAGCAAAGTATTAGAGACCCTATTATTAAAAGTGCACAGAGTTTATTTGGTCCAGGTACCTTCTTCAGAAAGCCATTGAGGCTGTAAATGCTGCAGGAGGCCATTCAGTGGGGCAATTAGACAGGCTTTCTCTCTTTAATAGTACAGTGCGGGCTGAAGGTGAAAAACGTGCTGGGGTGACAGAGGTTGACTGCCGTATGTAGTGAAGGCACTGGCTCCACTGTCAGCATTTAGGGATAAGGCTGTGGGAGTCTACCTGTAGGGCGGTGGCCAAGATTGGTGTGTGTTTTATTTTGGCTTGCTCGCTCCTCTTAAGATGGCGCAAAGACAAGGAAACGAGCTGTGTTTGCTCCATATGCTGTGATTTAAAAAGATGTCCCCTTCGCAATGCTGTTGGGTTGAAAAGTGCAGCTGGCAGTAAAAAGGCAATGTTCTGGTTTTCACTTTGGAGGCAAACAGGTAAGATTATAAGAATTAAAGACATACCTCCTGTTCTGTTGCCTACAGCTGTGTTGATGTTAGAAGGATATTAGTGGTATAATTTATTTGAAAAAAATTTTTTAATTAAAATACAGGTAGGCTGTTTTGTTGCTTCTATTAACTGGTCAAATACCAGGATAAAACATTAATACAGTTATGTATTAAAATACCATAATGCTTTTTTAGCAAGCTATTTGAATATTTTTGCTCACTTTGGCTATTGGCGTAGAACACAGGATGGCTAAGGATTGGTTTCAAAGGCACATGAATTTTACTTCTGCTTTGTAAATGAACATCGTGCGTCAGCTGCAACACACACACGACAAGCGTCTCCTTTCCATGCACCCTAGTCAGTGGATCGCTTTGAAGCTTGGGAAGACTAACGTGTTCTGTAAGTGATTTCCCGTGTTGTGCTTTTCTGAATGTTAGGTAGAAATACGGTCTTATTTGTACGGAATTGGGGATGGAAACTTCCTAGACCTTCTCCTTCTAGCACACTTACGTGACACAGTGAAGGATCTGGCTTAAAATACTTTACTCGGGAAAGAGACCTGAGGTTAAATATTAAGAGATCACTAAGGCTGTAAAAAGCTACTTGAGACGAATATCATAAAGAAACCAGGTACTGATGAGTGGATGCTGGAGGTTTGAAAGGGATACGAAGACGGATATTTCTCAACAGAAAAGAGAAACGTTATATGGTGTGTCATCGTTCTTATCTCTTCAGAAGGAACGTACTGCCCAGCAGCCCATCATGGACAGGAGCCTGTTATGCTCAACAAAATGTAAATACATACGCAGAGATGATCTCGAAATTAACTTAGATGAGTGTTGGAGGACTGGTTGAACAGGTCCTGCTAGGCTGTCGCGTGGTTCAGGCAGTACCCTTCTCTAGCAGGTTATCCTGTAGCTGCAGTTCGGAGGTGCTCGGAACAGAACAGAACAGTTGCCCGACTGTTCGGGGTGTTGCACTGAGCCCTGTACACAGAAGCTCGTGCTGACGCGGTTTACCCAATAAGCTATAGCAATGTATGCATCCTTAGCGGAGTGACTGTGCGCTCAGGAGATGTCCTGGGGAATACAGTGGTTTCTAAAGCAAAATATTTATACAGAAATAGATGCAGAATTATCTGATTTGAAGCAGCCGTGTAGGGGCTCTAATTCTTTGTTTCAAGACCTCCTGGCAACCTGAGGGGAAGGCAGAATTGCTGCAGAGCTTCCAAGCCACACCTCTCCCCGCACCTGGCAGGCACCCTTTTTGCTTAATCCTGGGGCTTTGAGCGGTTCAGTGCTTTATCTGCCAAATGGGGCAACTGCACAGGGTTTCTGAATGCGATTAAAATCGAATTCAGGTATTACGGAATAATGGGGATTTTATTGTCTTGCCCAAAGCTTAATTATTTGCACAATTACAAGGGTAATTTAAGTATCTGTAGTATTGTGATGTAAAATTAAAATCAATACTAGAGAGGATTTTGTTCATGTACCGTGGATTTACTGATGTTTCCCCATCATTATTTGCAGTATAAATTGGTCCGTTTTCTTCTTTGTACCTCACTTTTCCTGGTATGATAAAATGAAACAAAGACAAATTAAGAGCCGTAACTATGGATTTCCTTGATCTTATTTATTTTAAAAATACAGATTTAGTAAATATTTGAACTTAGTTCCATGGCTATCTTTATGACACAAGGCAACATTCTTAGCTCTAATAAAAGACACTTGATGAAAAGCTTGCATTCGTGCTAATTTTGCATGAAAGGATAGGAGCTCTGGTTTAATTTTAGGATACATTTCCTAAGTGCTAATAGCTTAACAACCTGTCTCCAGTCAGGAGTTGCACCCTGAAGAGCTCAGGTCACTGCTGGGTGGCTTGAATCATTAATAGTGTTTTTTTTCTTGCTGCTCTTTGGTAATAGCTAGTCAAGAGTAAAGGGGACTACGTGCGTAATGTAACTCTTAGACCCATTACTGAGAAATGGGAGCTGAGTGCTTTCGTTTAGGAAACAACAGAACCAAACATTTAAAAACCTTTGGATAGTTCTATTGTTGCTTTTTTGCTTCTCTGAGTTTGCCTTTATTTTGTTGGACGCATCAGCCCGTCCTCTGTTCATGCAGTTTTTTGGATAGCCTCGTCTGATCCCAGGCTTCTTTGCTGTAGAGTTAACAGAGCTTTATGTTTTGATGTTGCAGAGACCACAAAAATGTTCCATCTGCAGTGGTGGTAAAGATAGGTAATTATGGGGTAAATGTCACTAGTGGTTAACACCTCACGGCCACTGCGTGTGTATTTCTGTTATGTAACTGCCAGGAATGAATTTTATGAGTCCTGGAGCTATTATTTTTTACGTTCAAAGATGATAAAAGATTTTCTGGTATGTAAAAAAAAAAAAAAAAAAAAAGGGGGGGGGGGAAGCTAGAGGAAAGAAAGGAGGAAGGAAGCAGGTAGCTGTCACACTGTTAAGAAAATCAGCCCCCATATCAATGAAATCTCAAGACAGCAAGGCATTGAGTAACGACTTAACCGGACAGGTCAGATCTGTGCCTCCAGTTAAACTCGCTAGCCTAAATTTGGGCACTGGAGTGGGAGATGTAAATACCTGCAGCTTATATTGTCTTCAGAGCGGTCTGCTGGGTGCTCAGCACGTTCGGAAACCAGGCCACATAGGTAGTCCTCTAAAATTTTTTTTTAAATTCCTGACATTCGATCCCTATCAGAATTTCTAAATGGGAATTAGACTTGCATTCCCATGAAAACCAAGTAGATCTTGTGAAGATAGTAGGGTTTTCCCTTTGTATTGGAAAATGAATGTAAAAATATCTTGTACTTTGTGCTCTATCGAAATTCCCTTCATATAGAGTTGTTACCACTATGTTGTGTTCGCAGGGTGCAAAATGAGATGTTAAATCGAAAGTGTAAGTTATTCTGTTCTATAATTTTTTAAATTAGAAAATAATACTTAATCCCTTTTCTAGGCATATGCCAGTGCTCAAGATTTAAAGAAGTTGTACGATGAAACATACCAATTATTTGGTATTTATTTCTTTGAAAATTTTGCTTTTTCAACTTTGCTTTCAGTCAAGAAAACGGGAATTTATAAGGCTATAACAACTGTGTCATGAATGGTTCTAATATTAAGCAACTCAGACTGCTTTTCTGTCTTTTGCAGATTCACAGGCAGGTATGGACCTAAGTAATTCTCAGGAACAGCCCATGGCTGCAGGTACTGTGCTGTTCAAGTTAGATTCTTTCACCCTCTCTTGAAAACTTTAAATTTAAATGGAGAGAAATATATGAATTGCGGCTTGTTTAGATTCCCAGGACACTGAATAGCGCAGTCACAAATACAAAGATGGGTGTTAAAGGCAAAAAGTAAATTCTAGAATTGAAATAAAACTGTGGAAGTTCAATATAATATAGGAAAATGATACTAAAGGGAAAAAAAGAGTGTATAGTAGGAAAGGAAATGTTTTCAGAAGAAAGCTGGAAGTTTTCATTAGGGAAGCAAGAATAATCTGATTCTTTTGGTTGACTGCATTTCTGAAAACATGAAAACAAACCTCTTGTGTGAATTGGACAAGTGTTTTACTTCCTTGTTAATTAAAAAAACTTTTTTCCAGATCCAATGTAATATTTAGCTTGCGAAGGATTGGGGTTTTTTACTATCCAACTGTTAAATAAGTTAAACAATTTTAACAGCAATTTCACAATGTTGTTGTGAACTTTAAAAATTCACAGGATTGTTGAAAGATAAAACTGTCAGTTTTTTAAAAAAAACACTGATTGAAATGTACAGAAATAATAATTATATATAATATATAAGAATAATTATAATTACAGGCATAAAGTTAAAAATGGCTTTATTTCAGAGAAGAGAGGCTTGCATTTCTGGGATGTCCTGCTGCCACAATGATCAGCAGAAAACTTTCTGATAATGTTGGTGTTTAAAAAGACCTGTGAAATAAGCGGAGAAATGCAACTGGGTTCAAGAGGCTTCCGATTAAACGTGCTTGAGCAGTTTCCTGGCCTGGGGCCAGAATGATTAATACTTTGCCCAAATGAACGAAGTAGACCTGTGATTCCTTTTCCATGCCCTGAAGAGCTTGCTTGCTTACCTGCTAGCAGCAGTTGTCAGAATACATATGATATATAGAGTTACATATGCTGGATTTCATTCCTGTTTTGTTGTGATTTAGAACAACCTCCAGAATAGTTAAATCTGAGCAAAAGCTTCAGACTTAGTTAAAGGTGTGTACTCTGTGTGAGAGTTTGTACGTGACTTTGGGAAGCAAATCCATTCAACCAAACTGCAACTGCTGCATCTATAGGAAGGACATTGTGGGCATTGTGAGCAGTATTGGGAGTTTGCAGATACTTTGAGGTAATCACCTGGAAATATTCTTGGAGCGTAAATAGTTAATTGGGATTTTTTTTTTTCAGAAGGACAGGAGGTTTTGACAGACTGTAGTCTGAACAAAGCCCAGGAAATGGAACGTATGGAGAATGCGGAAGATATGAAGGAACACAATCAGTCTAATGAAGAAGCGGGAGGTAAAGTAAAGATTGAATTCTGAAAAATAATAGTTGTATTTTGTCTTTTTATTCATCTGATTATGCTATGAGAGTAACTAGAAAGTTTACTTTGGATCATGGCTCTGGTTTTCCTGCACGTCTGTAAAAGGAACAACAATACAATTAGTTCAGAGCATTTCTAAAGGAGGAGCAACTGTTTTCCATCAGGGAACCTCACATGCATTTTAGAAAGGTCACTTTTCCAGGACCTATGAAATATGGATAGTAAGATAAAAAAGCACGTGCATATGGTGAGCTCTCTTAATGTGTGTTGCAGCATACAAATTCTTGAAGTAGTTTGCATATGACAAATGCATGTTAGGACTGCACTTTTTATTGATGTTGTTAAGCTGCTCTGATATCTGAAAAATAACTTGGCAAATTGTTTTTTTTTTTTTTTTAAAGAAGGGACAAGTTTTCTCAAATTCGTAGGACAACTCAGCCCTGTAAAGTTTAAAACTGTAGCAGTAATCCTGTACTTTAAACTGTGTGGGTGAACAGAAGGTTGGTCAGTTTACCATGTTTATTGTTTAATTTGAACAGTAAACCCTTCCTATACAACTCTGAAAGAAGACACAGGTAGGAATAAAATTCTAAACCAATATGTACTATTTTTTATTTAAGAGGTCCGACATAAATGCATATTTCTGTGTATCTTCAAAAACTAGTAGGCCCTCTTCACTTAATAGATAGAAGAAGCAGCTCCTGGACTCAGCAATCTTACAGGCCCCCAGAGTTCGGGATTTGTATATGGCACACATGTAGAGCAAGAGACTTTGAATTTCTTCCTTGATGTAGAAGCTCATAAACTGAAATCACAGCATTAATAAACATTCCTGCCAGTGAGCTGAGCGTGTTCATTTATGCCAGTTCTCAACCACAAACAGTGAAAAATGCTGCCTGGTAGAGGATGTGGTATACATATACTGGGGAAAAGACATACATTGTTTTACCAGTTTCACGTTGCCTTTCAAGTACTGCATGTCCACGGCAGTACAGCAGTGTCAAGACAAATTACGTCTGTGGCTTTGGTTAGTAGTTTTGAGGTAGCATTTATGTATCACATGCATCAGGTAAATCACTAAAGAATTGTCTCTGTTTTGGTTGCCCAAGTAGCCTTGGTTGTTCCCTGTAACATAAATGTCATGACTTTATTTTGCACTAAAACGAAATGTTCAGAGGTTAAACTTTTGCATTATTAAAGATTAAACTTGTATCTATTTATTAACAAAGTACAAAACAACATAAAACACTCAAGGGAGTGCCGCACTAGCGAAAGAGGCCATGAGGAGGGTGAAATTAATCTCACTTAGGCACCAGTGCTGTAGATACCTAGAACTGTACTGGTGTCTGGCCTTTCTTGACAGTCGATGGAGAGAGAGCACGCAGGTTTTCTGACCAAATTCGGGTGTCTGACTTAGGATGAAATGCCTCCTGTCCCCAGAGTAGCTGCTTCTTAGCAGGACTCCATTTATAGTCAGTGGAGAGTAGCTTAGTATCGATGTCTGTGGTGTAGAATCTAGCTTGGGCAGGTGAGTTCTGCTCTGCTTACCCTAAAAAGAGAAGTTTGATTTTTTTTTTTGTCCACAGAACATGGAAGGCTTGAGCCTTTTCTACATCCAAGGCATCTGATCTCTCTTTCAGATCCCACAGCACATGAGATATTCACAGCCATATTCCAGCTATTTGTCCATCCCTTATGCCATTTCCACTTGCACAGGCTCACTTCTTTTACCTCTGCTTTCCCAGTGTCCCTGCCCTTCGCTGCTCCTCCTAGTCGCTAAGCTGTGGATACAGGAAGCCAGGTCAGGGTTTCTTTCACAAACCCCTCAGTACTGACCGTCCAAGGGGAACTGCTCTAGCTTCTCCCCACCTTCCCATTCCAGAAGCCCTGTCTATACCACTTGCAGGTGCAGTGTCATGGCATCTAGCAAGTCTTTTTTCAGTTCCTTGACTATCCCATGCCCTTCAGCTTCAGTACCATTCCTCAGGCTCTCTTCCATGCATTTAAGTCAGGTACAACTTAAACACTTGTGAGAGAATGTTTATATTGATACTGCTCTAATACACGATTCATTTTTTTATATTGCTGCCGATCTCTTAAAGTCTCTTTACAACTTGTTCTGGAATGCAAATACTGAAAACTTACATCTCAAAGGTAATGCTATAAATATCAATAAAACATGATTTCACTCTGATAGACTCCCTTACCATTAGAGCGTTCGCTCATTATAAAGCGAGTACGAACCTACTCAGTACCACAGTGCTCTATTCTTTGATTCTCACAGTAGGAATAAAGACATGATTGCTAGGAGAAAGCTGTTTTAAATGCACGAAAAAGATAGCTACAGTATCTTAGTATTAAATGGCACAAAATAAAATATATATTGTGTTTACTTCATTGCTTCACATACAGTTCTCTACAATCATTCTGATACCGGAAGCACAATAAAGCTTAAATATTTAAGCACGCTGCGCTAGTACTGGAGGCTATGCGAGTATCAGTAGGTGTATTTAAATTTCTTCCTAAAGCCCAGCTCCACTTCAGTTGCTGTTGGATACTAAAATTCACAAATAATCTCAGCTTTCACGTCATGCCTACTATATAACAGTAGCAGCTATGTTAGACGCTGAGCAGTCCTTGTGGGTCAGTAACTATCTGTCTTACTTCTAGATAAGTGAAACCACATTCTGACAGCGCTGCCCTGGTGGGAGTATTATCGTTCGGGGATCGCTAACCCTGGTAAAAATGAATATATAGTATTCTCCAGAATCACAGAATAGATACATCATCAGTATTGGTGATGGCTCTTGGGAAATGGATTATGTCCTGCCTACACCTGAAAAGTCTGTCTGTTTAAAGGAGGGGAAAAAAAAAGCTCTATTTGGCACTTTTCCAGGTGTGATCACTGATACCCTCGCTACATATCAAGTTTAAAGAGAAATAATGAAAAACGTTTGTGTGGTTCTCATAAATGTTAATCGTGATATTCGTGATCCACCCCTTTTGTGAGTGAGCAATTCCACTTCAGCATCTTCATAATTCATCGTTGATGATAGCCTGCATTGCAGAAAACTCTCTTTTTTTTTTTTTTTTTTTTCCCCTGAACCCCTGCATGATCCATGCCCACGGGGTTTGTTCCATCTGCTGAAGGCCATCATAAGAGCATGAGGCCACTGACTCATAGCATGAGATCAAGCATTTGATAGCCTGCTTTCCACTGCCTTAATATGTCTATAACATGTTTTTCTTCAGTACAATTATGTCTGGTTTTTCCATGTGTTGTCAAGCATTCATAGTAAGTAGTAGTGTTCCAGTTTCTTGGACTATACATTTTTTGTGACTCTTGCATTATTAACGGGTGACACTCAATACATCGTGGGGACTTATTCTGAGACTTTGAGCGGAAGCTGGAGGCTGGTCAAATCTAGATGTTGTCTAACTCTAGTTTGTTGGAGCCTTTTATGTTAGGTCTGCAGAAAGTGGTACTGTGATCCTTTCAAAAGACTACAGAAGGTTCATATAGGCACTAAATAAACTAGTGTACAGGGCTGAAATGTCATCACAACTGGTGCTCTTTTGGTATAAGAAAATCCACTTCTTCAGCAAACCATTCCACATTTGTACTTCTCCAAGCACATGCGAACACAGTGGCTGATGTGTTGTTCGTTACATCTGTGTCATAACTGACGAAGGTGAGATGCCATTCAATGAAAACAATTCAACCTGTCCTATTATACACCCCTTTTAAAAGGGCTTCAGCTGTGATGATTGCTAACTGTAGGGCAAAGAATCGGGCAGAAGGCTGTAGTAATATGTTAGTTAAAAGCTTGATGGAGAACAAGAGAAAAAAAAAAAAAGAAAAAACCTTTTTTTGCCTCAAGGGAATGGAAGCTGCATGCTGTGGTGCACATGGTGTATGCTTGCCTGCAACCATAAAAATACACCGTTCCCATGGTGCTTCCTGTATCTAATCTGAAAAGAGACAAGCAATGAGACAGATAGGGGAGGAAACACTTAATTTCCCTTGTTCCTTTATGCGCCCCCAACACTGTTACCTTTGGTGGCCAAAGTCGAAGCGTCCTTAACTTAAAAATCAAATAAAAAGAGCCACGTTCTTTCCTATGGGAGTCACAGTCAAGCACAAGCGTTTAATTATGTCTTAATTCCCTCATCTGTTGAGGCAGACAACTTTTTGGGTGTTATGAATGTTAGCCAGCTTTCATGGTTGTGAAATAAAAAGAAATAGAAGCCACATTTGTGGTTTATGGATGCTAATTGCTGCTGCATTTAGGTGTGTGAAAGGGGGCGGTTAAAAGGCTGGAGTGAGACAGGAGAGGATGACAAACCCTCACTTAGGCGCGTACTGAGGTTCCAGTGGTGCTGCTAGCACACGCACTTATCTGCTTGAAAAGGAAGTGCTGTTTTTTATCAGAATATTACATCTCCCAAGCCCAGATCGAGCCCTACCGCTCATGGGACTCAGGGGTTATCTCACAACATCAGCAGTACTGTGCTGCAGAAGTTCACTTAACAGGGGATTTCTGTAAGTGTTAAAATGAGGCAAGGAGTCTGCACTGCTTAACTGTGTCAGGTCTCTCTGCTTTGGTGGCTATGCATGAACTGAAAGTCGCATCTGAGTGTTATCAACAAAAGATCCTCTTGACTTTGTTTTATCTCTGCAGTACTGTACTATCAGCAGCAGGAATGCTGCCAAGCACGTTCAGTGACATCAACACAGTTGTGTCACCACAGCCTGTAAATGATTGACATCAGCTTGGACTATCCTGCACAATGGGTAGCCCAGAGCACCCAGGGCTGATGCAGAAACTCGGATATTCTGAAATAATCAGAAAAGCGCAGCTATTTCTTAGTCTGATTAACCCATTATAGTTAGCAGAAAATAGCAATTGCTTTTGAGATATCCTGACTGTCGGTGTAAGCTATCAGACAGGACAAGGTCTGGAAGGAGAATGGATGCACAGCGTTATTCAATAGATGATGGATTCCTTTCCGTAACTCTTTAAACTGCATTTTTCTTCACTTGTTCTACAATGTGTATCTTGGATTCATACAAAATAATTCCTTGAAATTAACAGTGAGAGAAATACTTATTCCCTTGGCATCGAAATAAAATCTAGTCCAGGGTAGATGAGTTGTGGGTCCCCCCCGTCCCGTCCTCCCCCCCAGCAGGAAATAAGTGAAGATGAAGAAAACGGCCCTAGGAACTCAAATCACATGTCATTGTAGAAAAAGAATCCATTTTTAGAAATATGGGTTGGTGGAAAGGAAATCAGTTAATTAAGATGACTCATGTTTTGCCCCCAAACTAGGCTGTTCATTTGGCACAAAATGTGTGAGATTAAGGGGCAGGTTTACTACTGTTTGTGCTGCTGGAAAGGTATCGGAAAGCAGAAATAAATCCGCAAGAGTCAAAACTTTGCTAAAATGCAGCAAATAGTTCCATGAGCGTTGGAATTGATGAAGCTCGGTTTCCAGTGGGGTTGTGTCTTGTTGCCGGCTGACTTTTAATTGAATTATGCAAAGTTTGCATCATCTGCTTGACACCGTATTTTACTTCTGGTACCTCAGGCTAGCTTTGCTGTATTCTCAACACCGTCTCCCATCACACTGCATTCCAGCGCTCCAGTTCTTCTTCCTGTTTTTGTTCCTTCTGCTGCTCTGCAGGAGCTGTTACGAACTTTGTTTAATTCAGAGCTCAATTCCATATATTCTTGTTGAACAGTCTGTTGCTGCACCTCACCTGCCGAGTGTGCCAAACACACCGACTGTTTCTCCTGATGCAGGAGCACCACCTCCGGGAGTGGTTTTGGGAGATGCAGGTACTCCTGGGCCGTCTGTTGAACAGGCCAGTTGTCCAAAAAGAGTAATTCTGAGAAGCCTTCCCCTCTGCCAGATAGGATTGGATTTGGGGTACAGGTCTGAACGTTACTAGGGGAACACAGAGTGGATACATACGCTTCTATAGAAGGCCAGGCTGAAAGTAAAAGACAAATATTTAATTATAAAAACCTCAGTTTGGAGAGAATGTACTTGTAATCTAAAATTCAAGTCTCAGAATCTAGATTATTTACTACTGGGAAAATGTTTATAGTCAAATCAAATCAATACACTTAGTTTTATGAAGATTATGGTGTTCAAGGATTTTGAGCAACATCTTAACCAAGCTCCTGTCTTCAGTTTATAGGTGTTAAAATGCCATTGATAGTTATCACATATTTCCCTGTTCTTCAAACTATATTATATTTTCTCTTCATATTATGGTTTTCTAGTATGAAACACAAGAGTATATTGCATTGTAAGAAAGACTTTTGGGAGATGAATTAAAAAAGGCTAAATGAAACTGCACTTTCAACTTCTCGGGTTTGAAGTTCATTTGAAAAAGCAGTTGACCAGAGACGATCATGCCTGAGTGGTCGTATTAGTAATAGGTCCCTTGATATAACTAATGAAGGCTATTATCTGAATTTAACATGTGGCCTTTTTCAGTCTGACTGTTAGGTCCAGATGTTCTCTGATTAACTGTCTAATTGAAGTCTGATTTAACGGTTGTGATTGTATCTGGCTTTCTGGACTTTAGGAATTGTAATTTTAGAAATGTTTTCTATGAGTGATGTTATCTTAACTGTAAGAGAAGGGAAGAACTCGTACAGTTTCATCTTTTTCTGTGTTTGGTTTTTTTTTTTTAAGAGGGAGACTTTAAAGATATCAAGATTTGAAAGGATAATGTTAACAGGTGTCAAAACAAAATTCATCAGGGACAGGCTTTGGAAAATCTGGGCACTGTAGGCCCGGGGACGTGGGATGGCGTTCCCTCTGATCCTCTGTGCTCCTGTGCAGCACTAGGGGTAGAGGCAGTTGGGGAAAAACGGCAAGCTATTGGCACTGCTTTTAATTAAAAAAATAAAAATAAAATCCTGTGGTAGTTTTAGCATAGTACTAACCATGGTTTTCCAGCCCCCAGTCATATTGTCTCAGGTAATAACATTCTGCTTCCCCACATGCTGTTTGTAGTGTCAGTTAAATGCATTATTTTTCATTTCCTTCCCTAAACCATGGCCTAGTGCTGCCTGGCGTTGCTGGGCAGTTGTCCTGTTTAACTCCAGCTTTGGTAGCACTCGGTTTTGGATAACGTTTTTCCTTTATCACTATTTCTGTTAGTGTAACTTTTAACATATTTTGGAAACCTTTTGAATGAAAGTCCTAAAAAACCCACTGGAGGCAGAAATTGGTAATAGATGGGAAATATCGGGTATGAAATTATAGGTTTACATAGGAATATACATCTTTATAAGAAAAATCCTTGTATTTGAATAAGGTGCTTTAAGAACCAGTTGCGTAATTCAAGTTTCCTGGCTCACATGGGCTTGGAGATGATGTGTGGGGTCTGATTTTTTTTTTTTTTGGTTGTAATTAATTGTACAACTAGATAAATTATATTGTGTTTTAATGATAGAAAGACACTGGTATTAATGAAGTAGAAAATACACATCCGAGTGCTTGGAAAATGGTGCCTGGTTTGTGGGTTGTTGTTTTTTTTTCCTTTCCAATTCTCAGTGCTGCATTTCAATTTGATTTGTTTCTATTTTTGTTTCAAGTCACAATAAAAACAAGGAAACTCATTACCATAGACCATGCACTCCACAAAGGGGAATTATGAAAGTTTCTCTCCTATTTTTAGAAGTGAAATTTCCACCAGGTGCATACCGCACTGGTTCATTTAGGAATTACCACTCAAGTATGCTTTATGGAGTATCTAAGCAAAATAGATGCTTGTTTTTTCTACAAAAATGGATACTGAACAACAGTACTAAGAAAATACTGGAAGGCACAAAGATAAAATAAAATCAAAAGCCAATAGGTCCCAGTAATAATTTTTAGTAAGTCAAGGAAGTGAAATCTATGGATTCCCAGAGCGTTGTAGAAGGGAAGTACTGAATGCAGTACTTGGGATTTTTAGCGCAGAAGAGTCTGCTTTGGCCTGTAGTGACACAAAAAGGGCAGCTCAGCTGTGGGGACGCCTGAGTGGGACGAGTCCAGCGGCGTACGTGCTGTACGAGGGCGTACGCGTTTATTGCCACTACGTCTTCGTTACTGCTGTTGCCACTGCTGTCTAGCTGAAAGCTGATACTGCTCCTAGGTGATTGCTTCCTCCTTTGTTGGCAAACAGTGATCTCCTAAAAGCATCGCTGCTGTCCTAGAAAAGGGAGTTTAGCACTGGAGTCGGTGGAAGAAACAAAGCCAGGTTGGGCCAAAAAGGCTTGAACTCCTTTCCCTTCCCTAGAATTGGTATCTGCAGTGGTGTAGAAGACAGGCATGGAGAAAAGTTGCCTTATCTCTGTGTTGCCTCTATTTAAAAAAAATAAAAACCCCTCATGGTGCTGTCGTGTCACTTCACATTTTATAATTCCCCATTACTTATTGTATGTCTCCAAATTTTCAATAGATACATGTATGTCACATGTAATTGTTTTCTTCTTGTTATTTAAGGAAAAAAGGTATAGCATTGATCCCCCCCAGTTTATAATTCTGATGGGATGTACTCACTCTATTCATTAAGGAATATGGGTGTGTTTTAATTCTTGACATCTCTTCCCCCACAGGGCGTTAATTCCATTGTAGAGGTGTTTTTCATAAACATGCAGGATTCTGACTTTAATTTGGAAACTCCGCTGACTTTTTCAGTTTCACCACGCATGTCTGTTCTGTTTCAAGCTGCTTTAGGTAAAGGAATCTTGCGCTCTGGGAGGGCACCAACTCTAGTATGTGTACGCTAGGTTTTGGTTTTATACTGCTGTTTCTGGGGACAATTTGTGGAGATAACGGTGATGAATCATCGGTTAATACCTGTCAAATCCAGGTAGTCAGAAGAACCCTTCAATATGCACACGTATAGACTCCCTTCTTGTTCTTCGGCATCTGAATCCTATTAACAGCTGTCAAAACCTGGTAAACTATTTATATGCTTTCACAATTTGTTTAATTGGATAGTTAGGAAATGGCATACAAGAAAAGCTTTTCTTTTTTCTTTTTTTTTCTTTAGTCTGGCTGAACATCTGTAGCATTAGGGGCTCATTATCTCTGAATTGGCATAGCAAATCAGCAGCATCATTAAAATGCCACATTAAGATGATTAAGTTTCTTTGTTATCCAGTTGACTTTTTGCATGTGCTGAGGATTTCATGATTATGACCCCACTCCTTGTAAAACACTTGAGCAACATCACCCTTTTGTGCCGTTGTCTTTAATAGCTTCTGGTTTTTATTCTTTGTGCTTTTCATAACACTACAGGCAAACTTTGCTTAACGACAGTACAAAACTTACGTTCTTTTCTCTGTTTGATGCCAAGGTCTTGGATTAAATACAGTAATTGGGGGGTTTTCCTTCCGAGACTTCCTCCTAGAGAGAATAGCTAAGGTAACACGCTAGCTCGTCCTAATTGTTTGCTGCTGTTGACTTCTTTTTTTATTCATGCATTTTATAGAACGTACACAAGCACTGTTCATGTGGTGACTCAGTCTGAAGTTGCCACCACAGCTTTATTTTGGATTTTTTCCAGAACCCATTGTTTTTACAGTGTTTCAGGTGAAACAAAAATATTACTCTGGAGTATGTCTTTCATCTTGTAATCATCTCCCCAGGAAATGAAACCATGTGCATCAGCCTTAACGCATCACACTGGTACTTTGTTGTGTAAAATCTACAACATTTTGTTCTGCAGTATGTATTACCTTCACGAACTGCCTCAAGAAAAATAGTTACCTGGGTTGGACACCGTGAATGTGTTTTTCCTCTTACAACCTCTTTACTTTCCTAAGCATAGAAGAGATGATAGCACTTCTTTTTTTCAACTGGGGGAACTTTGTTAGTGTTGTTAGGGATAACTGTGTTTTTCCTCAGTTAAATTTCCCTTTTCTACTTGAAGTTACAGCCGCCTTCCTCTTGGTTAAGGCGGAGCAGCCTGGAAACTCCCTAATCTCATTAAAATATGTTGATACGATTTTTAAGTGACGGATACAAACCTTTCCACACAGCTGCCAATCTCTTGATCTTACAGTATTCCCTGTGCGTGCCAGTATGCAGAGCAAAAGGGCCGGAAAAGGAATTCGGTTGCTTCAGGCCTCTGCAACCACTTGGTTAATTTTAGGCTGACCTGTACCAAGCCGTTTTTTCCTCGGACTGCTTTGTACCGAAGCTTTCTTCTGTATTGCTGTCAGGAGGCAGAGTAGACTCTAAACAATAACGGGTGTGTTAGGACAGAAAAATTCCAACCCTTCTAACATTTATTTGGTTAAAAAAGCGCCTCTTCCCTAGTGGCTTCTGCTATCTGTTCTCAGTCATCAGAAGGTGAATTTTTCCGTTGAGGTTCTTCAAATGCCTACATGCAAACTGAAGAGCACTCGAGCTTTGGTGGGATATCACTGACAGCTGGAGCGGCGGTGATGTTTGTTGGGGGGAGGCAGTGGTGGAAAAGCCTTGATCAGAACTCAGGTGCATCCTTCTCTGTTACTCTAAGAAAACACAAGTGTTGCAAGCAGTCAGCGTGCAATATGGAAAATGCAGAGGTAATTATTTTCCGCAGTGGAACCATAGGATGGCTTGCCCAGTTTGTGCCAGTCAGCAAGTGCTTGCCATGGGGAACTCAAACCAGCGTTCATGCTACGCTACATGAACACTGGCATAACTCTGTAAAAGAGTGAAAAGCTGTGAGCCATGAACTTGTGGTGAGAAACAGTAGAAAACGGTAGAGAAGTCTTCTCAGTTGGAGGTTACAAATAGTCGTCCACTACTAAGCAATTGCATTTGATGCAGACGAAAGGTGAGACGTTAAGTAGAAAGTGGGAATTGAAATTGTTTCTGAAAGTACCAACAAGGTGCAGCTGCAATGTGTACTTCCTTTTACCATGCTGTGCAGGATGTAGCAAATTATTTTGGAACTGCCTCCTTTTGAGAGGGGGAAAAAACCAACCAACCAACCTACCTTTTTTTGGGAAAAGAGGTTCTGTTGAAAGCTGCTTTCAGCAACTGGCAATAATTTTTCCTTAGAGTGATGGAAATGGATGCATAAACTAATTTTGAAGGAGTCTTGATAGCAGGAGCACCCTCAGACATGAAGTTGGCAGCAGAAGGTACCTGCAGAAGAAAGCCTGTTTCAGTGGAAGTAGGAATGCCCGGGATGTGAAGCAGAGCTAGTACTGAAGAAGGTGCAGAGAAGAATGGCCCATTTGTAGGTGATCTAGACCTCCCTGTGACCCTCTGAGCAACCACCCAAACCTGCGTGAGCTCTTCTGGGCCCAGGGCAGTCAGTCCCAATACCAACCTCTAAAAACGTCTAGGATAGGGGGTTAAAAACACACAATATGGGGAAAAAAGCCATCCTTCCGTGGGTATCATCATCTAGGGAGAGCACCAAGAGGAATCTTGGCATTTTCCACGCTACCGTAGATTCTTGCATAGGGTGGAGAAATTATCACCCACCTGTTTCTCCACCTCACTTCAACCCAAAGTAAGATAGATTGGCTGGGCTTAGTGCAAACATTTAGGCTAGAGGAGTGATTTTATCACTAAAATATAGTTGAAATTTTTTATTTCATTAAAGTATTGGTTGCCAGACCTTTATTTTTCAGTGCTGCTTTTATGTTGCCACCTCATTTTCGCTGTCACCCATTGTTTGTTCTCAGCATTTGATGTGGTTTATTACTCAGAACCAGAGCTAATACATATTCAGCAGTCCATGTTCTGTACTTTGGAGAAAGGACAAGTGATTAAGTGCCATATTTAACTGTCTAACCCTCAGTTTGAGAGAGGAGCAGGTGGCCATGAGAACAATACTTTCAAACAGGAAACTATTTTATCTCTTAGTGCTTTTCTTCACTTGGTAGCTTGAGGCATAACTCAAGTTTCAGCCATAGCCTAGCTCTTGTCTGGATGGAAAAGTCAGCTTTAAGCAGAAAAAAGCCGTCCTGTCAATTAGTAAGGATTTTAATGCAAGTGCTGGTAATGCTGGAGTTAATAGTGGAAAGGAAATTCAGCAACATAAGTTAGGAATCATCAGCTGTTTATATAGTGTGACCAATTTGCTTATATTTTTACATGGGAGCATTATTGTTAGTAAATTATTAGCTACTTGTTACATTTTCCTCTTGTCACGAAATTGCATTCATTTAAGGCAATGTCTTTGGTTTTCTCTGGACACGGCTGCAGGTCCAGGAACCTACTCCAAGGCCATGGACGCTGATCTTCATGAGTCTTTGGGTTCTTTGCCACATTCTCGCAGTATGGACAAATCTTTTAACGTTTCTGGGATACATTTATTTATCAGGAAATCTGCACCCTGCCTCTGCTGGTTTTACTCACGTAGTAACCTTATGATACAGGTATCAAGATTATCGGATGCTCCTCACACATTTGAGAACTTTGGATAAAAATTGCAATTTGCAAGCGAAAATTAGGATTATCGATTAGGCTTAACTGATGAGAATCTATGCCATGGGAGCACTGGAAGTCTTATACTGGATCAGACATATTTCTTAGGCATGTTTCAAGCACCAGAGGTTCCACAGGAAGATATAAGTATCCTTTTTAATTTGAGTCTTTCTGTATTTCCAATTCACAGGAACAGCCCAAGACACTAATTTCTACAGGCTAATTGTGAGTTGTGGGAATAAGTATTTTCTTTTGAATCCTGAAAGTACCCTGTAATTGCACAAGTTTGTACTGTATTATACTTTTATAATCTGTAGAAGGAAATTATCCATCGAAGGTAATTAACAGGCAGGTCAATATTTTTAAAGGCTGTCTCACTGTGAGTATCATTAAGTGTGCATGACCCATGAAGATTCGTGTCTCAGCTGCATTTCTTCCGCTTTGTGTGTTTAAGTAAAATTTTTAGAAAGATTGATAATGTAATTTTATGTAATTTTTGGCGAGTTGTTTTCCTAATACTTCATTGTGCCTAAGATGAGCATTTTTTCACTTTTGTGCTTTGTTTTACCTGCAGATGATGTGGTTAAAGTGAAAGGTGAATACAGTGAAAGAGAGGAGAGTGCTTTAAATTCAGAGCCTATGGAAAACCCAGAAGAATCTGAAATGCCTTACACCTATCCCAGAGAATATAATGAATATGAAAGCATTAAACTGGAAAGACATTCCGGTTCATATGACAACATCAGGCCAGCTAGTGGAAAAATGAATTGTGATATCTGTGGATTAGCCTGCATTAGCCTCAATGTCTTGATGGTTCATAAGCGTAGCCACACTGGTAAATATCCCTATATTATTCTTGTAAGAGCTGAATACTGAAAGGATAATAATTTGTAATCTAGACTACTTATTTTAAAAAAGGATACCAAAATCAGGATTTCCTTGTTCTGTCCTCGACGCCACATGTGATCTCTCGCAAGTTACTCACTTTTCTGTGCCTCACTTTACCCAGCTTTCTTCTTATCAGGATTGAATGTTAGTAAAAGCATGTTTGTGAGGCATTTTAAGAATTTTGGATGAAAGGCACTATGTAATTTAAGTATTTCAAGCACAAAACACAAGTTAGATTGGTTTTGTGCTGCCGTTTCCAGTCTGTATATGTATTTCTCTTTGTGCTATAACTTTGGCAACAAACCAATGAGCACCTTAGGTTTCGACCTGTGGTAAGATAAGACTTTTTTTTTTTTCTTCTAAAAATTGCTAGCTTGTTGGAATCAGCCTCCTCCAATACACTTATTTCCATGGAAAAACTGTACAGCGTTTTCCATAGTCGTACATATGTTACAAGAAGCTCTGACACCAGAGCTGCGTGTAACTCCCACTGAAGTCAACGGAAGGGCTGTGTGTGTTTCTTTAGAAAGAAATTGATCCAGTATCTCATTCTTTCCTCTTCCAAAAAGGAAAGGGTATGAGGATAGGATGATACCCACGTAACCATTAAATGTCCTTTTTTGTATGTCATTTTAAGGTGAACGGCCATTCCAGTGTAATCAGTGCGGAGCTTCCTTTACTCAGAAGGGTAACCTCCTCCGCCACATTAAACTACATACAGGGGAAAAACCTTTTAAATGTCATCTTTGCAGTTATGCCTGCCAAAGGAGGGATGCGCTAACAGGTCACTTAAGGACACATTCTGGTAAGTGACTTCAAAGACACTTCATGTGTTTTAGATGTGTGTCACTAGGACACTAGGCGTGGAGAATAAAGAGTCAGTCAGCAAAGTTTGCTCAGCTGGTCTAGTTTTGAAGAGTTGACAAATAGCTGTGACCACTCACTCTGCCTGCTGTGCTGACGGAACCGTCTCGGGCTCGGGTCCGCTCTTAATGCAGAAAGAGGGCACAGGGAAACCCGCTGTCACAGCTGTGTGCTGTGAGAAACGGCCAGCCTCGATACCTGCTTGCACAAAACAACTCCTTGGTATTTTCAAATGAGTGGAGCTAGCTATGCCAGCAAGCTCTGAATTTGAGGGGCAGCGCGAAGACATGCTTTGCTGGGACTTCCTTCCGTTCCTGTCCTGAGCGGTTGGGATAGCTCTAGGAGCATAATCCAGGACAGCATGACTCTATTGCCAGTTAACACCTCGCTGTTGTGTAGTGCCTTTCATCTGAATGTCTTAACATGCTCAACAAACGCCAGTGGTTTTTCTCAAGACTGCTAGGGTGTTTCATCCATTTTACAGATGGGAGAAATGGAGGCACAGAGCTGAGGTAACTTGAATAACAAGCAGGTATAAATTGATTAATCTTAGTTCCCCCAGTTCCGCAAGAGCCAGGTTGTGCTTACTCTTTGATTTGTGTATATCCTGTGTTATACAGGGGCCTAGAAAGAAAACATTTATTCTAAATGAGAGATGTTATCTCTGCACTGCACTTTACAGAAAAAAAAAAAAGTTCAACCTCACAAAGAATCAAAGTTAAAAATGAGATTATCTGACATGGATAAATGAGATTCTGATTTAATCAAGACCCAGCACAGTGGTGGTGACTGTCCCCCACCAGCACAGTGCTAAAAACATCATGCTTCAAACACGTCATGTGGTTATTGTGACTGAAGTTTTTAGGAGCTGGCTTATTAAACAGTATAAAGGAAATCTCTTCAAGTGAATCACATAAATAAGTGAACAGTTGCATTAGCAGTAGGGAGTATGGTCTTTTTGCACAGTATACAATGCAAGGCTAGTTATATTTGCGCTGTACAGGGATGATATTTTGCCTGGGTGTGTTAGAGGATGTCTGTTCACAAAACAGCAATGAGAGGATTTAGGAAGTGCTTCCAGCCCTTGTGTATGAGGCACTGGGAAAGGCTGTGTGGATATCTTGAGTTTCAAACAGGTTTGCTTTAGCTTGAATGAATTAGGAACATAATTCGCTTTACAATAAAAGCCTTTGGAAATGAAATGAACTTCACATACGGTTTTGGTTTGGTTTAACTTCAGTTTCGTGAAGTCCTTGAAAAATTCTGTATAGACAGGACCTAGGTCGGGCAGTTAGGACAGCTGGAGTCCCGGTTTAGCAGCGGTACAGTTGGTCTTCCCTAGGGAAGTTACGCCAGGAAAAGTTGTCAGCTAGAGCAGGGCTCTAGGAACCTGAGCTCCTGGGAACAGTGTCTAGTTGTAAGTCCTCTTCTTTTCTGGTGCGGAGCTTAGGGGATGAAGAGGAACGCTGTGTGTCCGGTGGGTTTCACCCTTATGTAAGCCTAATTTTGTGATGATTGCAGTGCTCATAAAGTTAACAGAAATTTAAAGCATTCTCCATGAGGTGAATATATGCTATTAGTAACTACATACTTGAACGTCAGGGAGACAGTGTTTTAGTAGTCTCTTGTGGTTATTTTATACTGCGCTTTTATTTTTCTAGTGGAGAAGCCATACAAATGCGAGTTTTGCGGAAGGAGCTACAAGCAAAGGAGCTCGTTAGAGGAGCACAAGGAGCGGTGCCGTACTTACTTGCAGAATGCTGGCATGTGTGAGGCTGGTGAGTTTATCACGTTACAGTGGTTTTGTTTTTTTGGTACATTACAGTGCTTTAAAAAGGGCGGCTGGTAGGCTGTTAATTCACAGCCTGAGAACAGTTTTTACTACAATCATTTTCAGTAACCTAAGGGGCTGTAACATCTTATAAAAGGGTCAGGTTTAATGCATCCCTCAGGCAACTAGTTAAAGAATGCTTTTATTTTAATCACTTTTTTATTTCACAGTTACTTTGACTAAAACATCTAAAATACCTTGTACACAGCATTTCTGTAGGTGACACTCACAGTAAGTTAAATTATTCCTACATTAATGCTATTATGTGGCTTATTTTATTGGATGAGTTGGTGCCCATGGTTGTTGGCAACAGTTGTTCACATGTCTCAGTCCGTTTGATGCTTCCTTTTCTTTAGAATAAGAACTGTGGATCAGAATCGGTTAGAATTTGCAGAAGTTTTAGTGGCGTGGTTCTAGGGCATGGCAGTGGGGTGGTATCCTGAAGATCACTGGTAGATCAGCTTAGGGAGGTAGCGAGAGGTAAGGGACTTCTTTAAGTATAGAGCTGTCTTTGAAAAAGGCTGAAGGTAAAATGTATCAAAACAGCTTTTCTTATTTTCCTTTTCACAGTCTCAGTGCTGCAGTTCTGAAAAGGCTTTGGTGAAGAATAACTGCCATAATCTTTGAGCCTGCTTCACCTGAATATTTCAAATCCTAAAATGAACTTGTGTGATTTAAGTCCCACAATATGCCAGTAAGTCAGGAAAGAATTACTTTTCCCATTCAGAGTCAGGGGGTGGTTGTGACCTCCCAAAAGATTATACGACTAATCTGTAGCAGAGCTGAGGCTACAATTTCAGAATTCAGGTTCCCATTCTTTTGCTATGCAGCCTTAAAAAAAGCAAGCAAACAATAACTTTAAGGACTCGAGGTTCCTAGTTTTGATTGTGAATTTCAAATATAATTTTATTTTCAAGGAAAAGGTTAAACTGAGTTTTCAGAGAAGAAAACTAAAATGTAAAAATATACTTCGAGAGATGACAATGTTTACAAAGGCCCTTCAATAATTAAAAAAAAAATAATAATGGTATTTAGTGATATGATTATCAAGCAGAGATTCTGCAGGCATCATCACAAGCCGGGCCTGAAAACCAGTGTGATGACCCCTTGATCTATGATGATAACTAGGTGGGTACAAGAATCTTTACCCTGTGCAGAGCGAGTAGGTTGGTGTATCAGGCTTTGACACATGCACACACAAAAACCGCCATAAAGAAACAATGATTTAACGAAGTTAGAGTTTTATAGTTTTTCATAGGCTATCATCTTTTCAGCAAATGACATGTTTTTTAGAGCATTAGTAAAAGTCAATGGTTACTAGAACGTCAGCAAGTTTTGGTTTTCATGAGAACCCATACATATTGTAACTGTGGTTTTATGTTACAGTACATACTCCCATGATGGCAATCACTCCGAGATGTCCACCGTGTGAAAATGGAAAACATGATACCTACTATAGATTCCTGCTTTTAAATGATTCTCGTGGTTTATATTCATTTCAGAATAGCAACATTTCACTTATCCAGAATCTGCTATATGGTACTTGCTGAAGTAGTACTGTATGCCTTAAATTGGTCACAGAGGAAATGTAAATTTCCAGTATGACATGATGTGGCTGTACCCTATGCCTTTAAGACCTGCGCGCTTTAAAAAATACTGCAGTGTTTTTACTGGAGTAGTAAGTTTTATGAAAAACAGGAACTCCAGTCTTGCTGAGGCATTTCCATTCAATTCTCTGGTATCAGCACTATGTTAGATCACAGAATCAGAGGGAGGGAAGGCTGGAAAGGACCTCAGGAGGTCATTTAGTGCATTTGATTTGGTTTTTTCCCCCTAAGGGTAGCATTTTGCACTTGTGTTTAGTGAACATCAGGTTTTTTTATTTCTGACCATTTTCCTACTTATCCACATCACTTTGAATTTTGGTACTTTTCTGAAGTCCTTGCAACCTTCTTATATGGAGCCATCTTTAAGCGCAAGTATGCTTAACGTGCCATCATCCAATAATTAATTAAAATATTGAAAAGCATCAGGACAGTCCTAACCATTCTAGTTGCTTTTTAGTATAAGGTTTGCATGTTCCAGACGTAGCAGTGTGGTAATATTTCTGAAAGAAAGGTTTCATGTACCAATATTGTTAGAGCGTTGCTCAGTCCCTGATAGCGATCTCTGGTCACGTTGTTCTCATTGCACAATAACCCACCTCTCTGTTCCACTCTCCATTATTTAGTGACCACATAGAGATGCTGCAGGAAGCAATGCCTCTAATTTGAGCTCTGCTTTATACTTCAGGGTTTTGTTAACAATGCCCGCATGTTCTAAAAATTATACTCACATTTATGGTGTGACAGAAACCACACTATGGAAACAATTCGGTACAGGCTAAATGATCGTGTGTTCATGCTCTGGGCTGGAAGAAGAGTATCCACTCTCTGTACATCTACAGAATGGCATGATGGCTGGGTGACAGCACTGTTTTAGAGAGGTGGCTCGTCACCCAGTGATTACAAGAAAACACAAGTAGTCATCCATCATGGATAAATCATGTTTACACAAAATTTTCTTATGGAAGTGTTTTATAAACATAAGATCACAACTGAAATGTGCGCACCACTGAGGTAGGCAACAGTACTCAGAAGCACCACAGAGACATCTCAGGCGGTGATCAGGGAACGCCATAATCGGTCGCTAGTGTTAGGTAAGTAGAAGATGGCGACCCAAGTTTAAAAGCGGTCAGGACATTGGGGCTAAGCCCCATCCTACTGCTGGGTAAAACCCTGGTTAGGAGCTTGACTTTCCATGTAAGTCCAGAGGCACATGCGAGAGCGCTGATTGGGAGGGAAGAGGGTGATTTATTTGGTCTGCAGAGTTTCTTTCAGCATCCTTAGAGTTTTTGTTGTTTTCTGGCCGTGCAGTTGAACCCCAGAAGAAAGAGGTGGGTGAGATCTTTTTAAGTTAGCTTTTGGGTAGGGAGAGCAGTGTTGTGGGAGAGAAGCAGCATAACCACCTGTGTCTCAGCGGGAGCAGAGTCTGTTTCCCTAAGGCTGTATTATGAAGACATTGTCAAAGACCTTTTGTGGCCCATAAATAGAGATTATTTTTTTCTTTAGGAAAAAGTGCCCGTTAGCAAGGAGTAGAAAATCCTAATGTGAAAGAAGAGACCCTTAGCATTAAAATAAAATGGCAGACAGACATCAGGCTGGAAGATTGATACTTACAGATGTCCCAGAACAGATTATGTAGGTCAATAGTTACTGTCTCTTCAGCAATCTCGTCTGAGTAAAGACTATTGTTACCTCTGCAGGAAGCCGCTTGTCTGCCCTCTTGACACTAATTTAATAAAGTTCCCCTGGTGGCACATAAATAACATTGACAAGACAAGTAGACACTGATATGCTACGTGTAGCTTCCAGTGTGTTTCTAGGGCTGGCTAAGAGGACTTACCGAAACATCGCTCTACGTTCTGTCGGAAGATAGAGAGAAAGATTCTGCAAATGTGACATTAAAGCTTTAATAGAACATGAGTACAACTCTTGTTAAAGATTGAGAAAAAGAGAAACTAGAAGAGCAAAAGAAGGAGGAGCTGCTTTTATGACATGGATGAATTGTGTTTTCTTTCCTTTTTTTTTTTTTTTTTCAACCTAAATTTTTGAATATACAGCACTGTTTGTATTTTTATCTTGTTCAGGGTAGTTGTGGGTTGGCGTTTTTAAAACTTAAATTACTATTATTAATGCCTTGTGCAATGATCCTGTCAAGATCACAAGCTTTCTGGGGATAGTTCAAACCTTGAACTGCAGTTATCTAAAGATAATATAAAGAGCTCAGAAAGCATATTCCAGTTTTTGGAGCATGAGAGTTAGGCAGAAGTTCTGAAATTAAAAATCCCATAACATTATTCTCAAGAATTAACTAGAGCTTCTGGCCAAAATCCAAACAGGTGACTAGGTTCTGCCTACCTAACCTTCCCTTGCAGTTTCAACTTAATCTGATGTTTTGTCTCACTGAATGTAAACTGTTACGTAGTGTCTTGGTATTTCATGCTGGAAGCAGGTGCATTTTAGTAGTTGATAAATACATTTATGCGAGTCTCTAAACATACTGGAGTAACTGGGAGTAACAATCAGACCAGAAAAGCAATATGTTATTACCTTTAAGGCATTGTGTATGCATGCCCTCTGTGGGTCTGGTTATCGTGTGTATCACGGGGTTACAGCCTGATGAAACAGGACTGAGGTAGTGCTGAGTTGAGCCCTATTATTCCATCCATCCTGAGTCATATTCGTAGCTAGTGTTTGTGGCATCGAGCACTTATGAAGCACATTACATTTTCAAAATGCTGAACAAACATTAACAAATAGTTCTGGCTGAGGTTTGGTGAGTCATGGTTTGTGCTGACTGAAACTCATATGATATCAATAACAGCAATAATAAACAAGTAAGGAGTGACTGACTTTGAAATTTATAGGGAAATGCTGCACATTAAGCTCTGGAAGGATGATACTGCGTTTTTATCACTTGCTGTACTTAGCAAACTGCAGTTTAAGTCCGATACTTAATAAAACTGCATTTAGCAGGACTGAAGCGATACCGAAGTGCTTGTATCGTTTTCCTCTGGCATTACTTCTCTCTCATGTAGATTATGCTTCATATATTTAGGTATGCTAGTGCAATAGTACAATAACACAGCAGCCAGGGTTCTTTCATGGTGAGATCTGACCTTTTGTATTACCTTGGGAAAGTAAATTACCCTTCCTTGTCTTAATTTTCCTCTACTTAGATACCAACTCCTAAAGACATGGGCAGTCTCTTAAAACGTGTCTGGTTTTCACCACAGCGGTCCCTAATGCTGAAACTCTTAGTCCTACTTTTTAATATAAAAGTACCACTACCGATACTTGTTCTTCAGGTGAGAGCAAGCTTTTTGGGGGGAAGCCGCAGCAGTTATATTCAGTATTAGTCTGGCAGTAGTGATATGAGGTGGCAGTCCTTCGGCTCGGCTGCTCCAGCTCAAAAGCCTGTGCAGCCTCCATGAGGTGAGAGCAAGCAGAAGTTTCCGTGAAATGATGGGCACTGGTTAGCACGGCTACAGGAGAACTCTGGAAAATGGTAAGATCCTTAAAACAGTCAGCGGCCCAGTCTCGAGGGAGTGATCTTAGGGCACATGTACTTTTCCTAAAATTAGAAATTCTGGAGGTTGTAATGAGCTTTAAAACACCTAATGCTAATGCTTACAGGTGTGCCAGAGAGAAAGCATTCTTAATTAGTTTTAGCTGTAGCATTTAGGAAAAAAATTAAGTGATGATGACACCTGGGAAAAAAATGAGTTAGAAGTGGATATTGAAAGGTTATATTATTTTGAGTTTAATGGAACATCACTATATTTCGTGCAAGTTTCTTAGTGATTAGTTAAGACGACATCTACGTATGACTGGTACCTAAAAAGGTGTAGCAAGAGGACTGAATGTCTTACAGCGAAGCTTTGCAGCACTATGTCAGTCTGCAGGTGTCACACAGTCTTACTCAGAATAAAAAAGAAAGGCTGACAGAGGTTGTATCTCCATCTACATTTTGTAACCAACCCTTCCAGCCAGTTTATTTTACACTTCCTCTTGCTAATGAAGACACTGGTTTTGTATGGTTTATGCTCTCCTTGCATGAGCTCAGGACTGCAAGATCAGTGTCTGTTTCTGTGCTTGGTTCCACTGACCGCAACTGGTGCCCAAGACGCAATGAGCAAGAATGACAGAAAAAGCAAAACAAGTTTACATCAGATCTCCAAACTGTTTCCTCCCAGTTAGTGTGGCAAACTCCGGAGATTAAACCATTCATCTCTTCCTTTTTTTTTTCTTTTTTTTTTTTTTTTTTTCCTTTTCACCTACGTGTTTTTTTTTGTTGTTTTTTTTTTCTTTTCACATTTTCCAAACTAGCAAGCGTGGAGGCAAGGCACATCAAGGCAGAGATGGGGAGTGAAAGAGCCCTTGTGCTGGACAGGCTAGCAAGCAACGTGGCAAAGCGAAAAAGCTCAATGCCTCAGAAATTTATTGGTAAGAACAAAAAACCTTTTCATGTGCAACAGTTAAATATGTGCAAGTTGATAACCTATAGTACAATGCCTCTGCTTATTTTAAATATCCTTCTCAGGTTTATAATCTAATACAAAAGAATATAAATAAAGTAATTTTGATTAATCTGATGTGGTTTTAGTGATTTGTTGTAGGGTTTTGATTAAAATAAAAAGAATATATTCTGTTAGATACTTAAACTGGATGGAAGCTACTATTGTGCTTTGTGTCTATTTGTGCAGGCAATTTATAAATATATTTTATGAGCTTCCATGTGTTGTTTTCTGTACCTGTGCATTTGAAATGTTCTCTGCTAGGTCCTTTACAGGAAAAGAACAGGAAGGCTTAATGCTGTTAAGAGCTGAGTGCTTTTTCTAGTCAGCAGGAGTTGAAGATGCTTGCAGGATGCGTGTGTGGAGTAAGGCCTAAAGACAGAAAAGTATTGAATGTCTGTTAGTCACCCTGCTGAATTTGAATATGATGAAAAAATATCAAATCCTTTCTTGTGGTAATTTAAGCAACAAGATGTTTCCATAGCATTTTTCTTGCATTTAATTTTATACGATCAGAGTTTTGCACGCTGGGGATCTTAAGTACCAGTTTGGCGGGTTCTGTGTTTCAGTGAACGCCTGATCCTCTCGGCTAGTCTTATTTCATTAACGTGCTTTTTAAAAAAATAAAATGCAACTCTCGTGTCCTGAGTAAAGACCTGACTTAGTCAGCAGTTATATAGTGTCAGTACTAGTAATGCCTTATTTGTTATGTTCTGTACGGTTATATCGGGTACCAAGCGCTTATTTTTCTTGCTACAACCTTTTCCTTCAGAACAGGGGCCCGTGTGGTGGCTGGTGTTCACACACGACTGGGGAGGGGAGAAGCGTGGGGCTGAGCGTGCAGGCAGGGGTCAGCTGCTGCCGGACAGACCCCCCCCGGCAGAGGGATGGTCTGAGGACCCGCCTTGAAGGGCTGGGGCTGAGGTCCAAACCTAGGTAAAGGTGTGCTGCTAAATCCATATAGATACAAAAGCAACTTAATTTTTGAAGGTAATGTAGCTCTTGTTAGATTTGGTGGGTTGCGCTGGACTTTCATCTATGAAAACTGGTAACTTTTATTTAGACGTCTTTGTATGGCTTTCAAAAGGTCACCTTTTTATACAGGAGTGAAGTAACACCAGCACGCTCCATCTGAGTGCCTTTGGGTGCTTAATATTGAAACTGTTGACTGTGTGACTTAGGCCTTACATGTCATGCTGTGATTCAAAAAGTAATACTAATGCAAATGTTTTTGAAAACCTTTAGCTTCCTTTTTTTTTAGCACCGAGATCAGCTTCACCCTATCTTGTTTTACAATTGCTATCAATTCAATCTTTATGTATTTTATTAAACACATCTGCAGCAGGACACAACCACTCGGCACACGCTTAGTTAAGTACTAGTGTTTTTCTGATTTGTTTTACCAGCGTACTTGTTACCGTATGGAAGAGATCCTCTTCTGATTTGTGATTGTGCTCAGTAACGTGGTCTGCAGATGGCACAAACTGATAGGGCCTTTTGTGGAGAAGTTGGAGGACCCAGGGCAGTTCACCTAAAGGAACAAAATAACCAATTTCTGAAACTTACTGTTTTTCTAGATCCTATGTGATTGGCATGTTCTTGTTAAGTAATGTGTGAAAAAATTACTTGCTCGGTCCCTTTTATCCCTGGGAAGTATGTGTGCAAGAGCAGTCTGTCCAACCTTGATTTGACTTCTGTGACTTTCTGAACTGCATGCGTAGGAGTGCAAATCTGCCAGGACAGCTCTGTGTGATTTCTTGGGAAACGGCGTTCTCAGAACGGGTGCTGATTTTTCATTTTGTCAGGAAGAAGGGATGGAGATGTGTATTAACAAGGCATCTTTGTTTGGCTCGTTTCTGTGAATGAAGTCTATTGATCAGAAAAAAAAAACACCCACCTTTATTATTATTTGAGGGCTCTTCAGAGATTCATACAAGCACCGGGAGTCTTGCCCACTTTATTTTTTCACATTTTCATTTTCGGTAGCTACCTCGTGTGCACGAGTGTAAGTCTCAAATAAGGACACAGATCAGCAGACCGTATACTCTACACTAGGCCTCCCTTCAAAGGCTTCTCCTGCAAAGGTTTTGTCCTCAGCTTTCCCTTTAGTTACGAGGGAACACGGGTTTGAATGGAAGCTTATGATTTTGTGTTTCCTATTTTGCTGTGGATTTCTATTTTGCATGTATATGGACCAAATCTACAAACCCTGGCTTTTTGTACTTCCTGGTTTGATTAATGAACAGATATTTAAAAAAAAAAAAAAATTAAAAAACCCCAGCCCAGCAGACTGGGTAGACACCTGTGCTGGTGGTACTTCACTGCTGTGTAAAACACTCGTGGGGCTGTATCTTCAGGTGACGCGAGTCGAAGTAGCCAGTGCAGTCAATGCATTTCTGCCGGTTTACACCAGCTGAGTATCTTGACCCACAGACTTCTATTTCTTCCTTTTTAAAAACAAGTTCTCGCCGAGACCGGGAGTGAAAATATATTTCTCATAGTGGTAAAAGTGCTAGTGCAGTTCTGCCAGTAATAAACACCATTATCCCCCAGCGTGCAAAGTCTAATGAGAAATTGCCTGCTTTGGTTAGCACAGCAGCAGGAAGCAGGTCCACTCCCTGTTTCCAGTGTCCGCACCTCACCAGGCTGCAAAAATCTACCTACATTTTAAAGTGAAGCATCGCTGAGCAGCACATGGGTATGTGTCATACGCTACGGCTCGTGTGTGAATTTTGAAGGGGAAAGCTTTTGCATTGCACTGAGACAAAACAAAAAAAAAAAAGAGGAAAGATGTTCGGCTAACCATGGCTGCTTTGTAAATGAACGCTGGAGAACCTGTAAATTTAATTTTTAATGTAGTGTTTTTCAGTAACTTTGTGGCACTTCCCCCAGTGCAGGTAGCGGCTTAACTCAGGATAATCTGTTACACTGTCCTGCTGGCCAGAAGGATGAAGCATCAGCTGCTCTAGGCAGAGCTCATCTTATTCATCCCCCGGTCCCCTTATACTCCTTTCCCTTTTTCTAAACCATTGATACCAACTTTCTCCTGACTGATTGCTGTCGGTTTTGAGTGAAGTACTGATCTGGCTTTTTGTCTCTTTTCATGGAGAGGTTTGCTGTATTTGAGGAGGGGGAAAAAAAAAAATAAAATTTCAGGAGTGGCTCCCCATCCGCTTGATTGCGATGCGGTGCCATAGCTGACGTTCTGGATATGCCATTAGCGCTTTCTGTGGCACTTTCGTGCCGATTCAGCCTTCCTAAATATAGGCATCCGACTGAGGTATCGAAATCGGACGCGTGCTTGCCTTGGGGTGTCTGCTGAGACAGGGGGCAAAGAGAGAAGCCATTCTTTATGCGATGCCTTTTCCTCCCAAAGTAGCTGAGAAATGTCGCAGTCAGGTTTGCAGCCTGATTTCTTGCCCTCTCATATAAGGAGTCCGTTCCCGATGTGCCGTGGCCTTTTAAAAGTGTACAGCAACATGACACGTTAATGTATGTCAGCAGAGCATTTGGGCATTGGCATTTCGTTTGATAGAACCAGTAATTTAAGGGAGGCAGCATGGGCTGTTGTGGGGGCTTTAAAAAGCCACCGGGGTAGTGGCATAACAGAATGCTGTGCGAGCCTCAGTGATCATAAGTGGTGTTTTTTGTGTCTTACGACAGTGACTCCTAACCCAAAATTGCTAGGGAGTCCTGTATATTTTTTGCTTTTGTTGCCTTTTTTTTTTTTTAAATTTCAAATTTGTTCACATCTTTCACTTGCCTGGAGCTGGTTTTATGAGTCATAGAAATGTGCTACATCTTTTTGTTTCCTTCTGTGTAAAGTTGGATCACAAGTTTTATTGAGGGTTGGAAGCAGTTACACTCTTGTGGTTCACTAACCTTTTTGAGTGTTTTATAAGAGAAACGTGAGCTCCTGGTTTTCTGCCTCTGCAGTGAAACCTAATGAGTTTCATATACATTGAGTCATGGTGTTGACAGGTGACTGATAAACATCTGCACTACTCCAGTTACCGTAACTAAAAGATTAGTGGATCTGATGTTTGCAAGTCACTTGCACATGAAACGTTTGGTCTGGTCCTTTTTTTTTTTTTCTTTTTTTTTTTTTAAAGCTATGAACGATTTTATGTTTTATGTAACCACAGAATTCGGTTACTTATTTCTAGACAGTCACCAAAAAAGTGACTTTAGTCCTTTTGGGGTGCAGTTTGATTTCCTCCCTGCACCTGGCGTAGAGAAAACTAGTTGCAGTGTGCTGCCCCGCTCGCCCTCCCTTGCCTTAGTCCTTGCTAGAAGAGGCGTGAGCAGAATTTCAGGTACGCGCTCTCTCAGCTCTCCTCCTGTCCTGTCTAATTTAGAGCTTTCAAAGCCCTAGCACACCCAGAGAGGAACACGTTTCACGCCTCTTTCACTAGCCCCATACCAAGTTGACCCTAAATGTGTTCTTCTATGCATATATACATAGCTGCCAGTGTTAGATTATCTGAAAACCTGTGTAGAGTTCCAAGAAGCCAGGCGTGGTGCAGAGGAAGCTGTAGTTGTCGGAGGACAGTGGGGAAAATTGACTTCGGTGTCCGAGGACGTATAAAAGAAGACTCTCTCAGATGGGTAAAAGTAATGAAAAGTGCATCGGATCTCAGCCGGCACTTGTCTTCGCTTTTTCTATTAGAGAGGGGTACGCTTCTCAGGGGACGAGTCAAGAAGGAAAGGTTGCAGTCTTGGTACCGAAACTGGAGTTCTTTGGTTCGTTATCCATTAGCTCTTTTACAAGTATTTTCATTAATGATTATCTACCTTTTTCTAGAAAAAAGGTGAGAGAAGTTAATCCATGGAAGTTTTGATAATGTTCTTCCCTTTAAATCCCAGAATAATTAAAAAAATTTAATGGTGATTTGTCCAGTGAGTATCCTCACCACCTCCTCTATTACGTTTTTGCTTCCAAGGCTGGACTTTAAAAAATAAGTAACAGGCCTCCAAAAAAAAGCCCCACCCAAAAGCTACTCGTGTATATGGACGGCCTCTTTCCGCAGAGAACATTTCATGCCTCTACTTTCCAGAGACTACTGCCATTTAGAAAAGGCATCACGGAGTTCAAATACTTCTTTACTCACCCAGGTAATTTAATAGCTCTCCTCTTTTGCAGGTGAGAAGCGACATAGTTTTGATGTTAATTATAATTCAAGTTTCATGTACGAAAAGGAAAGCGACATAATGCAAGGACGCATGATGGACCAGGCCATAAACAATGCCATCACCTACCTTGGGGCTGAAGCCTTGCGCCCTCTGGTGCAGACGCCACCGGCTCCCACCTCCGAAATGGTCCCCGTCATAAGCAGTCTGTACCCCATACCGCTGACCCGCACCGACGTGCCAAACGGCAACTCGCAGGATGCGGAGAAGAGCCACCTAAGGGACAAAAGCCTGTCTTCCGACAGAGGCCTTTCCCCAAACAACAGCGGCCAAGACTCCACAGACACTGACAGCAACCACGAGGAGCGGCAGAATCCCACCTTCCATCAAAGCCAGATGATCCCCGCTCAGGCCCGCAACGGCCTCCAGTCCTTGAAGGATTTCCCGAGGCCGTATGACATAATCAAGCCGCCTGCCATATGCCCACGCGATGCCTTCAGGGTCATCAACAAGGAAGGGGAAGCCATCGGGGTCTACCGGTGCGACCATTGCCGCGTCCTCTTTTTGGATTATGTCATGTTCACCATCCACATGGGCTGCCACGGGTTCCGCGATCCCTTCGAGTGCAACGTCTGCGGGTACAGAAGCCATGACCGATACGAGTTTTCCTCACACATAGCACGAGGAGAGCACAGAGTAGTACTCAAATAAAAGGACTGGTTTTCTGAGGTCAAAGGCTTTGTTTTAGATCGGAGAGGAGGCTTGTTTGTTTATTTTTTAATTAGTATAAAGAAATTTCTTGAGTATTTTTCTATGCCAGTTTTTAAATGAGCGTCACCGGGAGGTGACGCCTTTTTATATGTTTCTTTACAAATAATTCAGTGTTCTGTAGCATCTATGCCTAGCTGCTGTGGTGAGTGGTACTGTATAACATACCAGGAGCAGAGACCAATTTTTATATGAACTTTATTTTTGTGAAAATTAAGAGCCATTTAAGATGTTTTTATTTTTTAACGTGCATTTGTTTTTATAATGTATGCTTTAACTCAGCGCAAAAGGCTTTTATGCCCTGCTGCCAGTTTCCCTGCTTGGTCAGATGTATAGTCAGAAGTATATAGGAGGAGCTTTTTCTAGCTGTTACAGTCCCGACGGTCTTCAAATGGCTAATCACCGAAGCAAGGAAAACGCGTGTCTGGGAGGGATTATTAATTCCTCCTTAAAGGTTTTCCCCTAAGTCTTAAAGAGCATGTGGCCCCACCACACTTTCCTTTTTCTTACCCCTCTGTTCACTTTCTTTAAAGTCACTCCCACATGCACCTTACTCAGTGATAGCAAAATAAGAAATGAGACCTATTTTGGGGTTGGGGTTTTTTAACAGTACGCATTTTTGGGATACCCGGTGAGGTCATCGGTAGGCTCATCCATGCAGTCTGGGGGAAATCCTGATTTTCATTGCTGGAAAGTCCTCCTTTCTGGTGGGCGCCAAGGACGAGGACGAAACTGGGCCGTGCGGTGTGCCCCCCGCCTTGCTCCTGCTCGGCTCCAGCAGCAGAACCCGCGGCCGTGCCGTCCGGTCCGCGGCCAGCCCTGGCACGCGACGTCCCTGTGGACGGCGGAAGGCGTTGGGCTCGGAGCGGGAGGCACCCTTGTCCTGGCAGCAGACACCGTGAGAATCTGCATACGTGAATGTGTGGGAGCTGACAGCTCAATCACACTGTCTGGTTTTATGTGGGGATATCCCTCGAGTGAAATGTGCTGTTTTGCAAAATGAGTATTTACTATTACTTTGAAGCTGGTTTTTAAAATAGTTCTTTTAATCTAATCATTGCTCTGCAGCTGTATTATTAGTCACTGTGCTGAAGATATGGATTTGATAGCAGTTTTGCTGAGTGAGTGTTTATTCTTTGCAAAAGTATTTTTGTATAATGTAGAGTTAGGTCTGTCCTGATGGACGCTCTGCATCCATTGCAAGGTTTGATACCTGCATTGCTGTTGTACTTTTTCAACGTTGCCGTGCCAGTATCCGCGGTGATCCATCCGTTTCCGTGAGGGAAGGCTGGGGCACAGAGACCTAAGTGGAGCGCCGAGGGTCAAGAAATACTGAATTTCGTTCCTCCCTTTGACCTGGGCTCACTCTTTCGGCTCAAACACTTTCTCCCTCCCTGAATTTTAAGGTACAAAAAAGAAAATTTATATTCCCTTTTCCCGATAAGCGTACGTCTGAAGGAGGACAAATTAGTCTGCAGAGTGCTTGAGTATCTAAAGTGCTGTACGAGTGCTAGATCCTGCTTATCGTTGGGGCTCAGGAGAACTCTCTTGCTACCTTGTGTGATGTTACGTGCGTAGTTATAAAATAGGTTTAGGATCTTTTCCAGTAACCGCTTTCCCATCGTGAGGCACGTGCAGTGAGCGGGTGGATGATGGTTCTTCCCCGACGAATGCCCATTGTCACGGCGTGACAGACGATTCCTTCGGTGAGCGAGGCTGCAGTTCCACCGAGGGCTTAACCCGCTCGTCTGAGGACTGCCTTCCGGGCAGCGGCCCGGACTTGGAAAGGCTCCAGCCAAGTCCCCACTTCAGTTAGTGTAAACCGTTCGGTGACTCCATCTCTCCTGCTGCGTTGTCATGGGGGAAGCGACTGAGTTACACGCGCGTCGCGGCTGATGAAAATGCTCCTCACGGTTCAACAGAAATGAATAAGGTTGCGCATAGTAAGACGTAACTTGTCGTTTGCACAGGAAGCTCCTCAGATTGCCGAATGTGTGTCACGCAGCACCGCCGGTTTCTTTCTCACGCCACTACCGAATCCTTGAAAACACTCTTCAGATTACTCTCCCACTCTTCACTTACCGCCAGGCAGGGCTTCAGCCACCTACCCTTGCTTCCCAGCTAAGGTGAGCAATCAACCACTGCGCCTCCGAGCAGCCCAGCGTGAGCAGTGCTGCCAGGTTTTTGAAAGGAAGGAGGGAGGTTTGCGCGGCGTCTGGCCTAGGCGGCACCGCTTTCCCACCCCTGCTCGGGCAGAGACACGATTTCAAGATGGGCTGAACCAGAAGAAGTTCCCTGTGCTGCCTGGAGTTGACGAGCGGTAACCTCGCTACAGCTCTGCTGTTGAACGATCGCATGTTGTGGAATTTCAACCCAGTCGTTTATTAAAACATATATATATTTTTATGAGTACCGTTTATCTGCTCTCTGATGCTCGCCAAGCGTGTGCCTGCGACTCCCTGAACCGGGGCCGGAGCCTGCCGTAGCTGCGTCCCGGGAGCTGGACGCGCCAGCCCCGTGCGGTGCCAGGATCGGCCCCCCTCCGTGTGCCTCCCCCTGCGTCGGGGGGACCCCACTGGTGCAGCAGACCCCCTCCTGCAGCGCTGCCCCGAGCACCCTCCCTCGTGGGCC
>NW_008793941.1:274850-278504 GCF_000699145.1 Aptenodytes forsteri
AGAGGAGGGGGGGGGGGGTGAAACCGCTGGTATTTGTTGTGAGCCTGATTTATTCTGCTCCTGGTTTGGTTATTTTGAATCCGAAACAAATTTCTGTTTGGACCGTTCTCTTTGAACGCGCTCCAGCCAGCTGTTTCGTCTGTCTCACTTGGTTTCTTTATTTACTGCTGAATTATACCCAAACAGCGGGCAGCGCAGGGGAGTCTCGGGAAACGAGCTTTTAGCATTAAGAAACGAGCCTCTTGTGCTTAAAAGTTTATTGAATTTTTTTTTTAAATTTCAGTAAACTCTCGTGTACATAATAGCTGAAGGGACCCCGGGCGCGGCGCGGCGCGGCGCTGCGCTGCTCTCCCAGGGCCAAAGCTCGTTCCTGACAGCCATGAAAGCAGAGGCGATGACAGCGCTCGGAGCTGGAAAGTGAAGGGCAAGCGCTGGCTGGGGAGCGGGAGGGAGCTCAGGGGAGCGGGCCCGGAGTGCCGGGGCTGGAGCCGCTCGCGTCTGTCGCCTCTGGGATCTGTAAATCGCAAAGATGTGATGAAACCTGTGACCAGCCCGTAGCCGTGGTGCTTCCACCCGGGGCTGCCGCCCTGATGGCAACGGCTGTGGTTAGCAGAACACCAACTAGCTACTCGGTGGAGCGCTGATACACTCTGAGACTTAAAGATAACGGAGTCTGCTCCTCTAACTGCTGAAAAATGGTATCGGTCTTTACTTTTGGTTAATAGATGAACGATATGGACCAAGGAAACGTGCCCTTCTCTGACCTGGGGCTGCCGCCGGCTTTCCTAGTCTCCCCCGCGAGCTCGGGACAAGCCTTCGAGGGAGGGGGACGGCCCGAATTTGCCCCGGTAGAGCAGAAGCGATTCCCGCGGGATGCCCTGGGCGCCTGCCCGAGCGTGCGGGCAGGCAGCCGCTCCCGGCCTCGGGACTCGCTCCTTGCGACGTGATGTGTCACGAAGCGCCGTCCTCCTCGCCCTGGTGTTACCGAGCACAGTCATAGCGAAACCAGGCTCCGGTAGAAGTGCGGAGGAGCGAGGAGCCCTGACGTGCGCGTTGGCGGTGGCCTCGGCCGGGTGCTGAGCCGCGGTGCTGGCAAATGCTTGCGGACGGATTTGCGCCTGGGATCCCAGGCGTCTGCAGGTGATGCCGGGCCCGTGTGAGTGACGCTGCCCTCTCGCAGGCACGCAGGGCGTCCCCCTTGCAGGCAGCACGGGGGGAGAAGAGCATTTGGGAAGGGGATGGTGGACGGGGCGCGCGCGCCCCTCAAGTTCCTCCCCGTGCAGCCGCGCTCTTGCCGCCCCTCCCGGCAAAGCCTGTAGCGATCGCCGGTGTCCCCCGTAATCTGCACGGGGACAGGTCTGCTCCCCCCCCCCGCAGAAGCGTGGGGCGAAGGCAACGCTCAGCCCCACGTGCCTGGACCCGCTCCAGGACGCGCTCGAAGCACGGCTGCTCCGGCGGGCGCGGGGTGGGCTCAGGGTTTCCATGGGGTGACGGGGGCTGCGCCCACCGTGCCGGCGCACGTCAGTCAGACGGAAACAGCCTGGCAGGCGGGGAGGGTGGAGGCTCGCGCCAACCCTCCCGCAGCCCTTTTTTAGCACCTGTTTTAGCAGGTTGACGTTGTTCACACTTATTTCATACTCTCCTGACACCTTCTACCACAAGAAGCTGGACACGCTTGAAACACAGAAAAGAAGAGAAAGAAAGAGAAGAAAAAAAAAAAGTCAGAGGATCCTTTTTTTCTTTTACCTTCACTTCCTTCCTAGCCTGGGTGAAACGCAAGCACCAAGAGTTATTTTCCCCCTCGCTGTGACGCTGCCAGGTAACTCTGAAGGACTGGGGGAAACGCTGCCAGCGCTCACAGCCCCGGGCCAGCTGAGGGGGCTAGGGGCCGGGGGGCAGCGAATCCCACAGCGTATCCCCAGCCTGGCTTTTCCCTGAATAAGAGCTGCTTTGATGCTAAAAACCCTCTTCTGCCTGGAACCAAACCCCCTTTAAAGCAGCAGGCTTATAAAAATGTTCAGTTGGTGTTATCACAGAGAGATCCTTATCTGCTGATATGCTGTAATTATGATAGAGCAGAGAGGAACTCGTTTCCCCCATCGTGTTGAAACACGCTTTGTAACGCATGAAAAATCCTATAAAACTCTGCCGGGTGCTGAACTGCATCCTCTGAGCATCCCGGCCGGCTCCTGCTCCCCCTCGGGGAGCGGTCCGGCACCCGAAGACCAGCAGTGCCGGGGGAGGAGAGCGGGTGAGGGAGGCCTGAGTCACCGCCGCCACCTCCTCCTTGTCCCAATTCTCCAGCCTTTCACTGAGTCACGCTCCTCCGCGCCATCCCGCAAACTCTGCCGGGTGCTGAACTGCATCCTCTGAGCATCCCGGCCGGCTCCTGCTCCCCCTCGGGGAGCGGTCCGGCACCCGAAGACCAGCAGTGCCGGGGGAGGAGAGCGGGTGAGGGAGGCCTGAGTCACCGCCGCCACCTCCTCCTTGTCCCAATTCTCCAGCCTTTCACTGAGTCACGCTCCTCCGCGCCATCCCGCCGAGGACCCGCCGGCGTGTCGCAGCCCTCCGCGTGGGCTGGGCGGCTCTGCCGGGCTCCCGCTGCCCCCGGGAGGGTGCGGGGTTCCCGCTGCCCCCCAAAAGCCGAGGGGCAAGGCGTGAGCGGGGCGCGGGGCCACCTCTGCGCTTCCCTCGGGGGGGGCTGAGTAACATGGGCTGAGTGACAGCGGGGTGGGGGCTTCGCGAATGCCCCCCACGCGGAGCCGTGTGCCCCCCAAAGGCTGGCACTGCCAAGGAGGAGCTTTGCAGCCCCGGGGCTCCTGCCCGCACGCCCTGCAGGACACGCAGGTGCAGGCAGCAAAGCTGGGACGGGCCGCGGCTGTCCCCCGGGCAACACGAAGGGGGTTCACGTCACGCCTGGTGCCCCCCTCGCTTCGCCGGGAGGGAAGTGAAGCCCCCGGGGAGCCGCGCACTCCTGTGCCACCGAGCCATTCCCTCCGGCGGGGTTATATCTGGCACCACATTTGCATCGCAGCAAGCCGGCGCACCTGGGCAGCGAGCGAAATCCTCGGGGGAGCGAGAGCACGGGGACCGGCTGACAATTGTCACACGCAGGCTCTCTGGGGAAAGGAAAGTCCCGGCAGACGATTGTTTTTAGAAGAACCTGCTTCCGACCCGAGTGGCTTCAGCCCCTCGGGCAGAGCCTCCACCCCAGCACCCGGCGGGGCTGCAGCCAAGGGTGGGATGGGGATGATGCTCCTGGGCTCTGCAATGCTGCTCCGCGACCAGGGAGGATGATCCCAGGCTGGAGACGATGCTCCTCAGCCATAAGCACGGCCCAGGTGCCCCCCACCGGCAGACGAGCCCCCGGCCCAGGCCATAGCAGCTCCCTGTTTCCCCCTCGCTTTGCCCAGGACACCCTTCCCACCGCGGGCGTTGGTGAGATGGGCTGTGAGCAGGGCTGAGGCCATCGCAGCGCCGCTGCCCCCGGACACCCGCTGCCCCCCTGCTCTGCAGTGAGTGTTGGGGACAATCCTGCTTCCCCCGGCAGCAACCCCGTTGCTGCTTCCCTGGGGACTGGGGGACACCGTGGGGCTGGGGGTGTCTGGGGGATCCTGTCCTCCCTCGGACCCGTTTCCCATGGCTGGGGGGGTT
>NW_008793941.1:278846-279922 GCF_000699145.1 Aptenodytes forsteri
GGGCTGCGTCTCTGCCGTCGCTTTGATGTCACCCCTGCATGTCCCGCAGGTGCTGCGCCGTTGCCATAGCCCCGGTGCCGCAGTCCCCACTGCTGCTTTGCCATTAACTCGTGCGAGAAGGGGGGATAATGCAAAAATATTTCCTCTCCCCCCCCCCCTCCTAATCCTGTCCCCAAGGTGCCTGGAGCCGTCCGGGCCCGGGGAGGCCACGTGCGTGGCACGGGCTGGTGCACGCTGCACGGCGCACGGTGCTGCAGCCGCCATCAAGCCCCTCGCACGTGGGGCTGGGGGGCCTGGCACGGGCTCGGGGGGCTACACCGGGGACCCCACATCCATGCCACACGTGTATCCCTGCACCCTCCATCCTGGGCAGCGGTGAGGCCGCGGGGCGTCCCTGTCTCCGGTGCAGCCGCACCGGGAAGTGTGGTGGGAGCCAGGAAGGTTTCTGAGAAACAGCCCCGCGGCGTTGAATCATGCCGGGCCTCCCTGCGGTTTCCCCCTGTTCTCACCTCCCGGGTGCAGTCACGCCAGGCGCCCACACGCGAGCACCCTGCGCCCAGCCTGGGGGGCGGCACAGGCTGCACCCCCCTTTCCACCACCCCCCGCAGCTGGAGGGGAGCCCCCGGGGCAGCGCAGGGTGCTGGGGTCCCCCTGACATGCCTGCTGTTGGTGCCTGACCTGCACCCATCCTGCACCCACCATGCACGCTGCACCCAGCACACCTGCACCCAGCAGCCCACCTGCACCCACCCTGCACCCGGCAGCCCTGCACCCTGCACCCAGCCTTCACCATGCAACCCGCACCCACTCCGCACCAGTCCCTGCAGCCCCTTTGCACCCACCGTGCACCCGTGCACCCCCCATGCACCCTCTGAAGACACCGCGCACCCTTTGCACCCTGCTCCCGTCCCTGCACCCTCTCTTGCACCCTCTGCACCCAGCACTGCACCCGAGCCACCGGCACGGTGCCCTGTAGCCCCTCGTGCTGCTCCAGTGCCGTGAGGCTCGGTGCCGGAGGGGGGGGCTGACACGGTCCATCGTGCGGGAACCCCCACCACGGGGCATTGCCGACCCCC
>NW_008793941.1:280526-281244 GCF_000699145.1 Aptenodytes forsteri
CCTCCCGATTTTAATACAGCGGCGGCGGGTGCTATTTCGGGCTGGGAGCAGGAAGCGAAACCCCACACGGGTCCCGGCCTCGCTCGCCCCCCGCCTCCGAGCTGCCCCCCGAGGTGAGCCGGGCGCCCGGGCGGCTGCACCAGTGCGGTGCCCCGAGCTGCCAAGGGCAGCAGGAGCTATTTGAAGCCCAGCAACCGGGCACCCTGCTTCACCTTCTGGGCCTTCCAGCGGAGCAGGCGGATGGCGTGGAGGCTGAGCCGCAGCACCGCGTCGTACTTGAACACCAGCTTGTAGAAAGCGTCGGTCATGAGGGCGCCGCTGGGGTCGGCGTGCTTCAGCGCGGCCATCGGCGTGTACGCCACGTTGGTCTGGTGCCGGAAGGGCGGCCGGGCTGCCTCGATCACCCGCAGCGTGTGCTGCACGTGGGGACGTTACTGTCCCCTTCCTGTCCCCATCCCCTCCTCATCCCCATCCCATCTCCATCCCCATCCCCATTCCCATTTCCATTGCATTCCCGTCCTCATCTCCATCCCATCCCCATCCCATCCCCTTTCCATCCTATCTGTATCCCATCCCCATCTCCATCCCCAACCCCATTCCCATCCCATCCCATCCTATCCCCATCCCCATCCCCATTCCCATTTCCATCCCACCTCCTTCCCATTCCCATCCCCATCCCCATTCCATCCCACCCCATCCTACCCCATCCCCTTCCCCA
>NW_008793941.1:281320-281845 GCF_000699145.1 Aptenodytes forsteri
TCCCACCCCATCCTCCCCCATCCCCTTCCCCATCCCCGTTCCCACCATACGGGCGCCCCATCAGGATGGAGCTCGGAGGGGAGGAGGGCGGGACCCCTGCCCCGTGCCCCGGCCGTCACCTCCGCGATGTCCTCGGGGGTCTGGCCCAGGCTGGCGAAGACATCCTTGGAGTTCCTCAGGTAGAGCTTGGTGAAGATGTCGGCTGTCTCGGGGTCGGTCCGCGAGTAGTCGGCGCGTTCGGCTTCCTCGTACACCTTCGCCTCAAACTCCGTCGTCACCGGCCCCGGCTCCACCAGGCTGATCCTGCCCAGGGATGGGGCGCTGGGGATCCCGGCACCCCTCAAACTCCCCCCACCCCAGGGGGCCGCGGCCACCGCCAGCCCCCGGCACTCACGCCACGTTGAAGCGCAGCGCCTGTACCACCAGGCTCTCGCAGAAACCCTCCACCGCGAACTTGGAGGCCGCGTAGATGTCGTTGAAGACGATGCCTGGACGGGCAGGGAGTACCAGTCAGGGCTGGGGGGG
>NW_008793941.1:281857-282513 GCF_000699145.1 Aptenodytes forsteri
CCCCGTCCCCCCCCCCTACCCTGCAGGCCCATGATGCTGCTGATGACCACGATGTGGCCCCCGCGGCGCCGCTTCATGTCGGGCAGCACCTCCTTGACCAGGCGGACGAGGCCAAAGAAGTTGGTGTCCATGAGGCTCTGCATGGCTGCCAGGCTCTGGCACTCCAGGGGACCCGCCATGCCCACGCCGGCGTTGCTGACTGCGGGCACAGGGCGTCAGCGGGGTGTCCTCTGTGCGGGGGGGTCCCGTGCCCCGTGCTCAGAGGGTCCCCGGTGCACAGAGGGGCCCTGGTGCATGGAGGGTCCCCGGTGTGGGATGCCCTGGGTGTGGAGGGTCCCTGGTACACGGGGTGTCCCCAGCAAGGAGGGTCCCCAGTGCACAGAGGGTCCCTGGTGCAGGATGTCCCTGGCATGGATGGTCCCTGGTGCATGGAGTCAGGGGGTCCTTGGTGCACGGGGTGTCCCTGACATGGAGGGTCCCCAGCACTGGGTGCACAGAGGGTCTCCAGCACAGGACATGCTCGGCATGGACAGTCCCTGGTGCACGGGATACCCCTGGTGCACGGAGGGTCCCTGGTGCAGGGTGTCCCTGGTGCACGGGGTGTCCCCAGCACGGAGGGTCCCTGGCACGGGCCCCCCTGGCGCGGGGCACCATTG
>NW_008793941.1:282790-283593 GCF_000699145.1 Aptenodytes forsteri
AAAGCCCCCACCGCCCCGGCTTGTCCTTTAGAGGGGGCGAGGCAGCAGCTCTGAAAAAATAACCTTTATTCTCATTGGTATAAAACACGTCACAGTTCGACTGGCCTCGCGGGGACGTGGGGGACGCGGTGGTGGGTGCCCCCCCACGACCCAGCTCCTGGGGCTGGGGACCCCCAAGCTGCCTGGCCCGGGGGTGAGGAGTGCCGGGGCCCTGCGGGGCCACTCGGGGCCACTCGGGGCTGGTGCTGTGGGTGGGGGGAGAAAGTGCTTGAGTGTGGGGGGGCCCGGCGGCGCCGGCACCCCAGGACCCCACAGGCAGAGCCGGCACCAGGGTCGCGGGGTGGGCGGCTGGCGGTGGAGGAGCCGTCCTTGACCCTGTGCTTCCTGCGCCGAGCTGGCCCCAATCCTGCCACCCCGTGCCGGGCTGTGCCAAGCCATGCCAGGCTGTGCCAAGCCATGCCATGCTGGTGGTGTCAGGTTGTGCCAAGCCGCGCCAGTGGTGCCAGGCTGTGCCAAGCTGTGCCACGCTGGCGGTTCACGAGCGTGTCAGCGCGATGGCCGTGCCACGCGGTGCCGGTGGTGCCGGGCTCAGAGGGCCACGCAGGTGCAGTAGTGCCGCAGCTTGCAGGGCAGGATGCCACGGTTGATCTGGTGAAACTCCACGAGCTGGATGAGGTCGGCGAAGCGGGTCTGCCCATCGTCCATGGTGAAGTAGAGCCGTCCCTCCTCCTCGCTCTGCCGGGCGGCATGGGTCAGGCCCTCGCAAACGCGGCACCCCCCCCGGCACCCCTCGCCCCCCCGCC
>NW_008793941.1:283821-284523 GCF_000699145.1 Aptenodytes forsteri
CCCCCCTGGGATCCCATGCCCCCCCCCCGGCAAGTCTCTCCCATCTCCTGGGGTCCTGCATCACCCCATGAACTGCAGGGCCTATAACCCCCGGGGTCATGTACCCACCAGGGGTGTCATGTCCCCTCCATGAGCCCTGGGGACCTCGACCCCCCTGGGGTCCCCATACCCGTCCACCAAGCCCTGACGGCCAATGAGCTGCTGGGTGTCCTCCCGGGAGATGCGCCCGTGGAACCAGGGCTGGGTGCAGTGGATGGCTGCGGGAAGACGGGCGTCAGGCTTGGGGGGAACCCCTGCCCGGGGCAGGGACCCCCCGCCTCGGCACAACCCAGCTCTGCCGGATGGGACCCCACGGCTGGGCGCTGCTCACCGGTGCTGAGCGGGGAGCTCTGGCAGGCTGCCGGCAGGCTGTACCGGTGCGTCGTCTTCTTCTGGCCGTGCAAAGCAAGGAGCAGGCGTTAGGGTGGACTTGGGGGGGACCCCACTCACACCCCTGCACCCCAACTCACCCTCCAGGCCTGCGCCTCCTCCAGGGCCACCGTCAGCACCTCGCTGGGGTTCTCGATCACCCGGCCCGTGCACCCCGAGAAGTCCATGGCCACCAGCGCATTGTCCGAGACGCTTCGCTGCGGGGGACGGTGAGAGTGTGGGGGGGTGACCGGGGGGGTCCCCGCAGGACAGGGGCTGCGGGGGGGGCAGCAC
>NW_008793941.1:285509-286235 GCF_000699145.1 Aptenodytes forsteri
GGGGGGGGCAGCACTCACCAGGGGCGTGGGGCCGATCCAGGGGGGCTGGCTCAGCCGCGCCTGCGCTTGCTGGTAGTTGCGGTAGAGCTGCATGCCTTACTGGGGGGGACAGCCCCGTGAGCTGGGGGGGTCCCGTGGGGCCTCCGTCCCGCAGCGGGGTGGGGGAGCACCCGCCTGGGGTGGGGACGGGGACCTCCGCATCCTCCCGGCTTGGGGATGGGGACACCCATCCTGCCCCTATTCTGGCACAGGGATGGGGACATCCCTCTGGCACCCCCCAGCACAGGGATGTGAGCATCCCTCCGGCATCCCCCCGGCATCCCTCCGGCATCCCCGCAGCATGCCCCCGGCGCAGGGCCCGGTAACACCCCGGTGGGGCCGGGGCCCACCTTGAAGAGGCGGAAAGCCGCCATCCAGCAGCTCCGGCTCTGCTCGTCCTCGCTGCAGAGCAGCTTCAGGCCCTTCACGCCGCTCCGCACCTTGTAGGGCTGTGGGGAGAGGCCGGAGCCGTCACGGGGCAGCCCCAGACAGCTCTCTGGGGGGGCAGAGACCCCTTGGCAGGGGAAGGCACGCAGAAGGACCCCTGGCCCCCCAGCCAGGCAGGGACATCCCCACCTTGATGCAGAAGCCGAACTCGGTGGGCGTCCCGTAGTGCTTCTTGCCCTGCGTCACGTAGTAGATGTTGGACTCGGTGAGGTCGGCGAAGTACTGGAGGTGCCGGGGGTC
>NW_008793941.1:288138-288535 GCF_000699145.1 Aptenodytes forsteri
CGTCCGTCCGCACCCTGCTGGGGTCCGGCCAAGCCCCAAGCGGCTGCCAAGGGTCGGGGCGTCCCCGTCCCTCCAGCCCCATCCCAATGCAGGAGCTGGGGGACAGGAGCGTGAGCCCGGCGGTGAGCACAGCCCCCTACGAGACAACCGAGAATCCCCCAGTGCCTCCGCGTCCCACGCGGGACCCTCTCCAGTGCCCCCACGTCACCACTGAGAGCCTGGCGGCACCGGGAGACACCGACTGAGCCGGGCTGGGGCCGGCGGAGCCAAGTTGGGCTGAGCTGAATTAGGCCAAAGTGAGCTGGGCTGAGCCGGGCTGAGCTGTGCTGGGCTGAGCTTTGCTGGGCTGAGCTGTGCTGGGCTGAGCTTTGCCATGCTGAGCTTTGCTGGGCTGAGC
>NW_008793941.1:290243-291166 GCF_000699145.1 Aptenodytes forsteri
CCCCCGCGCGGGGGGGGTGGGGGGGGGGCCGGGCCCCGGTCTCCCTCCCTGGCCAGGCCCCGGGGTGAGCCCGGGGACACGGGGGACAGCCAGGGGTCGCGTGGGGTGATGCTGCCCACAGTGGGACATGGTGCAGGGGACACCGGAGGGGCTGAGGTGGGATGTGACAAGATGGGGACCCCACGGGGCCCTGGGACAGTAGCCCAGCCCCGCCACCGACCTGCCAGCCCATCACCGTGGCCTCAGGTCACCCCGATGCCAGCCTTGTCCTGGTGGCCGTGGACATGGTGCAGGGGACACCGGAGGGGCTGAGGTGGGATGTGACAAGATGGGGACCCCACGGGGCCCTGGGACAGTAGCACAGCCCCGCCACCGACCTGCCAGCCCATCACCGTGGCCTCAGGTCACCCCGATGCCAGCCTTGTCCTGGTGGCCGTGACGGGGCTCTGACGGGGTGGTGATGATGATGGGGGGGACACAGGGTGTCCCTGGGGTCTGGGACAAACAGGGGGACTGGGGCCTTGGTGCTATGGGGCAAGGGGACCAGGGCCACCAGGGTTATGGAGCAGGGGGACCAGGGCCACTGGGTTTAGGGGACAGGGTCCCAGGGCCACCAACATTAAGGGAAGGGGTCCCAGGGCCACCAAGTTTAAGGGACAGGGTCCCAGGGCCACCCACACTAAGGGCCAGCAGGACTGCAGGGCAGGGGGACTGGGGGATGTTGAGGCTGTGGGATGGGGTCCCAGGGCCACCAGGGCTATAGGGCAGGGGGACCGGGGCCACCAGGGCTATGGGATAGGATCCCAGGGCCACCAGGTTAGGGGACAGGTCCCAGGGCCACCAGAGCTGTAGGGCAGGTTCCCAGGGCCACCAGGATTAGGGGACAGGGTCCCAGGGCCACCAGGGCTATAGGATGGGGTCCC
>NW_008793941.1:294699-295776 GCF_000699145.1 Aptenodytes forsteri
ACGGCCGCAGGACGGGCGTGGGGGTTGGCAGCACCGGGCAGGGCGGGAGCACGGCTTACGGCTCGGCCCCGTGTGCTTTTAAGGTGCCTTCGAGATTGAGATCAACGGGCAGCTGGTCTTCTCCAAGCTGGAGAACGGAGGCTTTCCCTACGAGAAGGACGTAAGTATCCGGCCCCGCAGGGTCCTTGCGTCAGCCAGGCTGGTGGCCGCGGGGAGGTTCGTTTGTGCAGGCAGCTCCCCTGTGACCGGTTTCTCCCTCGACGTCTCCGTTTCATCACTCACCAGCTCTGCCCGAGCTCTGGCGACGCCTCACGATCCCGTCGGGCGTTGTTCCCCTTCCTGCCACCCTGCCGGGACCCACGCCAGGTCCAGCTCGCGCACGGTGCGAAAAAACCTACCCCGCCGCTCGTCTGGGGAGAGCGGGGACGGTTCCTGGAGCTCCTGCCTCGGCGTGGCCGTGATTTGGGCCTGTGGCACTGCCTGACCTCCACGTGTCGTGTCCAAGCGCTCCCGACCGCTGCGTCCCCCCTCCCCGAACGCTCCTTCCCCCACCAGACCTCGCGGCGAGGCTGGCCCGGAGCGCGACCCCCTCCCCTCTGTCTCCTCAGCTGATCGAAGCGATTCGCAGAGCGAGGAACGGGGAACCGCTGGAGAAAATCACCAACAGCCGCCCCCCCTGCGTCATCCTGTAGCCCAGCGCCCAGCTGGGATCTCCCAGCGCCCGGCGGCCAGCTCCCGGCCCCCTCGCCGCCTTCGTTAGCTTCCTGCACGCCCCGGGGGAGACTGGGGACGTCGGGGGAATGCGAGAGCGTAAGGAGCCTCCCGGGGAACTGGGGGCGAGAGCTGGGATGGGCAGAGCTGTGGTACTGGTGTCACTGGAGGCCGTTCTGGCCCGTCCCTTCGGGTCGCCCCCCCGCCATGTTGAACCGCCGTGGGGTGTAGCTGTGGCGTGGGGCGGCTCCCCTGCCCGCCTTTGCTTCCCCCCCGCCCCAGCGCCCAGCAGCGCAGGGGGGGCTCTCCCCCCTCCCTCAGCCGCTGGGGGCTTGGGAGCCCCTCCCCCCCCCCCCCCAATGTCCC
>NW_008793941.1:295788-296086 GCF_000699145.1 Aptenodytes forsteri
CCGGGGGGGTCTCTCCCCCCTCCCTCAGCCGCTGGGGGCTTGGGAGCCCCTCCCCCCCCCCGCAAATGCTCTGCCCAGCCCTCAGGGGAGTCAGGCCGGGCGTTGGAGGGGACTTTGCAGCTCCGGACCTCCCAGCAGGTTAATGCAGAGCAGAAACCACTCGCTGTAAACTTTAGCGTGATTCGTTAATGATTAAAGCCTCTCCTGTCACTGTTTAAACCGGTGCGAGGGCAGCGGGGACCGGCTGCCCCGGCCGGGCATGGGAACCCCGGCTCGGCTCCGTCCCCACCGCCAAGAG
>NW_008793941.1:296149-297111 GCF_000699145.1 Aptenodytes forsteri
CTGTGTTGCGTCTCCCTTTCCCCACGGGGCCGCCGAGCCGGCGGAGGGGCCCCCTATTTATTCTATACTGTGTATAAACCCAACGGCCCGGTGCTGAATAAAGGACAGAGGAGAACGCGGCCCCTCTCGTGTCCCTGGAGCACGGGGGTGGGACACGGGCACCGAGGCGCAAAAGCGGGGTTGGATCGGGTCCCGTCTCCTGCCTGCCCTGCCCTTGGCCGGCGGTCAGGCGGGATCAGAACTTTTACCCTCCAGGTAAGTGGGTCCTGCCCTTCGCTGCCTCCTCAGGTGGTGCTGGCAGCCGAGGCCAGGAGGGAAGGGACACGATGGTCCCCGGGAGACGGAGCCGGCTCCCGTGCGCCAGCGACGGAGAAGGGGGAACCACGCAGACAAGGAGAGTAGGAAAAAAAAAAAAAAAACACCCCAATGTACAATTATCAAATATACATCTTGGTGCGATACAGTCAGCTTCAAAAGAATCCAGGAGGAGCCGGGACGCAAGCCCGGCATCCGCCTGCTCTCAGTGCAAGTCCGTGTGTCCCGGCGCAGCTGGGGCGCCGGGGGAGGAGGGCGGCGGCGGCGGTGACGTTCACGGGATGAGCTGGACCGGGACAGCCCTGGAGAGGTGGTTGGTGGCGGAGGAGCCTTTGGGGTGATGGTGGCGGGCTGTCCTTCTCCGTGCCGCGCTGGGGCCGAGCTCCCCGGGCTGCTCCCGGTCACAGTCTGAGCACCATCCGGCTCAACGCAGCTTGTGGGTCGCCCCTGCCGGTGCCCAGCTCTGGGGGTGCCCGGAGCAGCGGCTGGCACGAAGGGTGACCCCTCTCTGTCCCCACCTGTGCTGCCGCGCTGTCCCACAGCGTCCTGGCCTCTCCCAGCCCTCTGTGGCCGGCGTCACCCCCGTGGCGTTTCCCCGAGCTCGGCGAAGTTTTTTGGGGGGGGGGGGGCTGGTGGTGTCTCGTCTC
>NW_008793941.1:299055-299327 GCF_000699145.1 Aptenodytes forsteri
GATCCCGTCGTAGGGCTTCGCCCCGAAGGTCATCAGCTCCCACACGGTGACGCCTGGGGGGACGGGGACGGGGGTGAGGGGTGCCCCGGGCCCCCCCCGCGCACCCCTCCCTGGCGCCGAGCCCGGGGATGGGGCCGCCCCGACGTACCGTAGCTCCAGACATCGCTCTGGTGCGTGAAGCGCCGGCGGAGGATGGACTCCAGCGCCATCCACTTGATGGGGACCTGGGACAGGGAGGACGGAGAGGTGAGCAGGACTGAGGGGGGTGGTTG
>NW_008793942.1:0-2800 GCF_000699145.1 Aptenodytes forsteri
AAACAATGAGTAGGAGGAAGAGGCAACAGTAGGCAACAAGAGGAGGAGGTGGAGGAAAGAAAGAGGAGGGTGAGGGGAAGGAAACAGGAGGCAAACAGGAGGAGGAGTAAAAGGAAACGGGGAGGAGGAAGAGGAGACAACAGGAGAAAGAGGAGGAGGAAAATGACAATGAGGAGGAGAAGGAGGAGGAGGCAACAACAAAAAAAATGGAGGAGGAGGAAATGGGAGGAAAAAGGAAGCAACAGGAGGAGATAACAGGAGGCAAAAGGAGGCAATAGAAGGCAAAAGGAGGAGGAGGACAAGTAGGTAAAGGGAGGCAAAAGAAAGAAACAGGAGGAGGAGGAGGAGGAGGAGGAGGAGGAGGAGGAGGAGGAGGCGGAGGAGGAAGAGGCAGCTTGAGGCAGAGGCAGCTTGAGGCAACAGGATTAAACAGGTGGAATAGGAGGAAAAAAAAAGGAAGCAACAAGAAGCAACAAGAGGAGGAGGAGGAGAAGACCACAGAACTCAACATGAGGAAACAGGAGGAGGAGGCACCAGGAGGAAATTGGTGGAGGAGGAAACAGGAGGCAACAGGAGGAGAAGGAGGCAACAGGCGGAGGAGGAGGCAACAAAAGGCAAATGTAGGCAACATGAGGAGGAGGTAACGGGGCAACAGGAGGCAGTATGAGGAAGAGGAGGCAACAGGAGGCAATAAGAGGAAACATGAGGAGGGGGAGGAATTGGAAACAAGAGGCACAGATGCCAACAGGAGGAGGAGGAGGAGGCAACAGGAGGAGGAGGCAACAGGAGGGCACAATAAGGAGGCAACAGGAGGCAACATGAGGAGGAGGAGGCAAGGAGGAGGAGAACAGGAGGGCACAATAAGGAGGCAACAGGAGGCAACATGAGGAGGAGGAGGCAACAAGAGGCAACAGGAGGCAACAGGATAAAAAATGAGACAACATGAAAAAATATGAGGCTACAGGAGGAGGAGGAGGAGAAAGAGGAATTAACAGGAGGTAACATTAGGAGCAGTAAAAGGCAACAGGAAGAAACAGGAGGCAACAGAAGGAGGAGGAGGCAACAGCAGGAAACAGGAGAAGGAGGCAACAGGAAGCGTCAGGAGGCAACAGGAGGAGGAGGCAATGGGAATATGAGGAAGAGGCAACAGGAGGAGGAGGAAGAGGAGGAGAAGAAGGCAACATGTGGCAACAGGAGGCAATAGGAAGAGGAAGAAGCAACTTGAGGCAACAGAATTAAGTAAGAGGAGGATGAGGAGGAAACAGAAGGCAAAAAGAAGCAAGAAGAAGAGAAGGAAAAGGAGGCAACAGGAGGCATCAGGAAGAGGAGGAGCAGGAGGAGGAGGCAACAGGAGGGAATAGGAGGCAACAGGAGGAGGAGGAAGAGGAGGTGGGAGAGGAGGAGGAGCAGGAGGAACAGGAGAAGCAGGACAAGGCAACAGAAGCAAACAGAGGAGGAGGAGGAGAAGGTAACAGGAGGCAAGAGGAGGAGGCAGCAAGGGGCAACAGGAAGCAACAGGAGAAGGCAACAGAAGGGAAAAGAAGGCAAGAGGAAGAGGAGAAGGAGGACACAGGAGGCAATAGGACGTAACAGAAGGAGGAGGGAACAGGAGGCAACAGGAGAGGGCAGAGGAAAAGGCAACAGGAGGCAAAATAAGGAAACGGGAAGAGGAGGAAGAGGAGGCAACAGGAGGCCACAGGAGGAGAAAGCAACAGGACACAACAGGAGACAACAGGAGGAGGAGGAGGAGGCAACAGTGGGAGAGGAGGAGGAGCAGGAGGAGGAGGCAACAGGAGACAACGGGAGGAGGAGGAGGCAATGGAAGGCAAAAGAAGGAAAGAGGAAGACGAGAAGGAAGAGGAGGCAACAGGAAGCAACAGGAGGCAACAGGTAGCAACAGGAGGCAACAGGTAGAAAAGGCAAAAAAGGTAACAGGAGGCAACTGGAGGAGGAGGAGGAGGAACTAGATATAAGGAACAAATTTTTTACAATGAGGGTGGTGAAACACTGGAACAGGTTGCTCAGAGATGCCCCATACCTGGAAACATTCAAGGTCAGGTTGGACGGGGCTCTGAGCAACCTGGTCTAGTTGGAGATGTCGCTGCTTATTGCAGGGGGACTGGACTACATGACCTTTAAAGGCCCCTTCCAACCCAAACTATTCTATGATTCTATGATTCTAAGGAGGAGGAAGAGGAGGAGGAGGCAACAGGAGGCAACAGTACAATAAGGTACAGGAGGAAACAGGAGGCAAGAGGAGGAGGAGGAGGCAACAGGAGGAAACAGAAGGCAATAGTAGTACAAGGGGAAGGAGAAGAATGCAACAGGAAGCAAGAGGAGGCAACAGGAACAGGAGGAGGACTATGAGGAGGAAGCAACATGAAGGAACGGGAGGAGGAGGAGGCAACAGGAGGCAACAGGAGAAGGAGGAGGGGAGGTGGAGAAGGAAACACTCCCATATTTCCTCTAGATTTTAAGCACATCAAAACTCAGGGTGGAAGCACCTGCCATGTCCATTTGTCTTCAGCGATTCAGAAAATCCAAGCCTATTGCTGAAGCCGTTAGTCACAGGATTCAGTCCACATCTTGACCATGGCTCCTCTTGGCAACAGAGGGGAAAGCTCTGGATGACAAAGGATGTCAGGACGCACTCCAGAAAGAGAAGAACAGTGCAAGAAGATCTGCGTCACTAATTGCAAAGAAATAATTCTAGCTCTGCTGCTGATCTGTGGCTAGCGTTAGCGGCAGAGCCCTCTGGCTCTCCAGCTCACGTCCTTGTATGCAGGGGTGACCGGTGACC
>NW_008793942.1:12667-14915 GCF_000699145.1 Aptenodytes forsteri
CACAAGAAGCTGGGAGGGGACACAGCCGGGACAGCTGACCCCAACTGACCAAAGGGATATTCCACACCATGTGACGTCATGCTCAGCAATAAAACTGGGGGGGAGGTTGTCGGGAGGGCCACTGTCTGGGCATCAGTCGGTTGATGGTGAGCAATTGTTTTCATTTGCATCACTTGTCTTTCCTGGGTTTCTCTCTCTTTGTTATTTTCCTTTTCATTACAAATTTTAGTATTATTATTATTTTTGTTTTATTTCAATTATTAAACTCTTTTTATCTCAACCCATGAGTTTTCTCACTTTTACACTTCCAATTCTCTCCCCCCATCCTGCTGGGGGGGGTGAGCGAGCACCAGGGGACAGGAAGCCATGTGGAGGCGATGGTCTGCAGCCCGGACCGCTACCAGAGCCGACGGTATGGAAGGAGCTGGCAGAGGCATAGGGGACACAGCCTTCGCCGCTGAGTAGACCCCAGCACTGGGCGTCTGCGGAGCCAGTGTCCCCGAGACCCCCGGCCGCCGCAGCACCGCGGCCCTGGCTCCATCAAAAAAGCTGGAATGATTGCATGAGGGGTGTGCATGTCCCTGTGCGCCAGCTGTGTGTCCCCTGGTGTCGTGTCCCATGGGTGGGCGTCCATGTCTGCTGGGGGTGTGTGTCCCATGGGTGCGCATGTCCAGGACCAGCACACGTCTCCAGGGATGGAGATGCCCCAGCCTGACTGCTCCTGTGCTGGCTCTGACCCCATCTCCACATCCCCAACCTGCCTCCATGTTCCCAACCCATCCTCATGTCCCAGCCCATCTGCACATGACCCAACCCATCTCCATGTCCCCAGCCCATCTCCATGCCTCCCGGGCACTAGTGCCCTTCCCAAGGGAGAAATGGGTGGCCCTGTGGCATCCCCAGGGATTTTGGGGCCATGAAGGCACCCAAGGGTGGCCCTGAGCAGGCAGGCAGGTGCCACCTGCCAGCAATGACCCCACCACTCGGGACAAGGAGCCTGGCCCTTCCCATGGTCCCCGGGGGAGCCGCCTGCTGCAGTGCCCTAGGAGGGAGGGGCTGCAGCCCTTTTTGTTCACTTTTGTTGATCACTTTGAAGAGAGGCCTTCTGAGGAGTCGGGTGGGATCAGGAGCTCCCTGCTACAAGTCTCCAGCAGGGCACCTGTCCCCACTGTCCCTGCCTGCCCTGCGGCCCCTATGACCTCACAAGAGCAGGCAGCAGCGAGTGCCAGCAGAGCTCCGGGATGGCCCAAGCGCGGTGCCTGCAGGGGGCTGCCTCGGTGATGGCTGGTCAGCATAAGAGGTGGGTGGGGGCAGCCCTGGCCCCCCCTGGGGAAATGAGCCTGGGGACTGTCCCAAAGGGGCTATGACCCCACAGCGCTGGCCATGCTGCTGCCTTGGGCAGCCCCAGGCAGGCTGGGGACCGAGCCCTGTCTCTGCTTCTCCCAGGCACAGCAAGTGCCCCAGAGTGAGCCAGCAGTGAGCGGCATCCGGCGCCACCAGCATGTATGCCACCCTCCAGAGCTTCCTCCGGCTGCTCTGCAGGTTCCTCTCCTTCAGCTTCACGGCAGCATTCGGCGACCTCCTGCTCCGCTCCACCCTCCTCTTCCTTTTCGTCCTGCTCCTGCCCCTCTTTCTGCTGCAGGACCAGGTGCTACCAGTCCTGCTCGTCCTCGGGAGAGCCCTTCTCCCCGTCGCTGGCATCTTCCTCACCCGCCTGCTGCCAGCCCTGGCCGCCTTCCTCGATGCGCTCTTCCCACCTGTCCTCCTCTTCCTGCTGCTGCTGCTGGCCAAAGCTGAGCCCGTCAGCGACAGTGGCAGCACCTCGGGGATAAGGTGTTTGAGAAGATGTGAGAGAAACAGCCCTGCAGACCCCCAGGGCAGGGGAGAAGGAGGGGAGGAGGTGCTCCGGGCACCGGAGCAGAGATTCCCCTGCCGCTCGGTAGGACTATAGTGACGCAGGCTCTCACCCAGCAGACCGTGGAGGTCCATGGTGGAGCAGATAGACCCCTGCAGCCCATAGAGGTCCACGGTGGAGCAGATAACTACCTGCAGACTGTGGAGGACTCCACGCCGGTGCAGGGGGTTTGCGCCAAAAGTAGGCTGTGACCCCATGGGAAGCCCACACTGCAGCACTCGGTTCCTAAGGACTACGCTTTAAGACCATATAAGTCTCCAAATATCTTCTCTCACAGATTCGCCAGAGCTCACCTCCGAAATTAAAAATGTCCAGCACCTGCTCCCACACCAA
>NW_008793943.1:0-581 GCF_000699145.1 Aptenodytes forsteri
CCATAGAGACGCTATTGGGAAGACAGACCAGAGCGGTCAACCCGCTCTGGACCAACCACAGGGGAAGGAACCACGGCTCGTTGAGCGACCACAGAGACAGCGCGGCGGGCCTAGAGCGGCCAACCACCGCCTTGCCCGAGGGAAGAGCGCCGAGCTTTACTGCAACCTTTATTCCGCTGTATTTACAATTAAGCTATTACAAATTTATACATTATTTACAAATTAAATAATTCCTCCCGACGCCGACGCCACCCAAAAGGGAAAGGAAAGGGTTTTGGGGTGAAAGGGAACGGTTTGGGGGTCAAAGAGCCGCAGTCCGGTCACCTGCGCGTCTTCGTTCCCTCCCCGCGGTTTCCACCCCAATACGACGGAAATTTTGAGGAATCCACCAGAAAAAAAACAAACCCCCCCAAAAAAAACCCAACCCCAAACCCCAAAGTCAAACAGAACCGGCCACGGAAATTCATGATTTTGGATTTTGGCTCTCAAAACGAAAGCCCAAAAGGCTCAAAATAAAGAAAATCAGCTCCCCGACCCCCGACGTTCTCCCATCGCTGCCTCGTTACTGCGGGACCGGGACC
>NW_008793943.1:9902-10443 GCF_000699145.1 Aptenodytes forsteri
CTTCCGGTCCGGCGTTGGCGGCGTCACCGGGCCTGGCGGCTGCGGCGACAAAAGGGACGTGAGGGTGGGCAGGGGAGGAGGGAGCCCCATTTCGGCAGCGCCGACCCCTCGGATTTCGGGAGAAAACTCACCCGAAGCGGCGCCGGAGCTCGGCGCAGCGTTTTCGGCGCCGTTGGGCGGTTGAACGCCGGGAACCGGCGGGAAGGGACCAACCGGCGGCCAGAAGGGAAACATTCCCGGGGGGAAAGGGGGAAGGATTCCCTGGGGAACTGCAGAGGGAGAAGAGGACGGGTGAGAGCCCCCCAACACCCAAATTTCCTTCACCGCAGCCAGCCGGAAGGCGCCGGGTCACCGGTTTGATGCCGCGTAACCGGGCTTAACCGTGCCAGCAGGAGTTTCCCCGAACACGCGCCGTCACAGGCGGAAATACCACCGGCTCGCGTCGCCACCCGCGGGGACTCGACCTCCCAACCCTGTTCTCCGGCTCTTTGTTCCTCCAGCGCCGCGGTCAACCACCCCAGCAAAGCTCAGCCGGCGCGGT
>NW_008793943.1:10683-12032 GCF_000699145.1 Aptenodytes forsteri
GACGAAGACCCCCCCCAAAACCCCCCCCCCCCGCCAAGCGGGGCCGTGATTTCACCCCCCCCTCACTGAGAACGTCAAAAACGCCGGAGACGCCGAAATCGGGGGGACGGGACGGGACACGGGGAGCGTGGGCCACCCCGGTTCCTCACCCACCTGGTGTGGAAGATGTGGTTGCACGGCAAACGCTTGGCGCCCGTCACCATCTCCTCGCGGCAGATGATGCAGACGTTGTCCATGGCCTGCAGCTCTTCCGGCGTGGCGTCGGGGTAGCTGCGCCGGGGAGGAGAGTCAGGTGGAAAACGCCGGGGCGGGGGAAAAAACCCCCTTCCCGCCGTTTTAGGGGGGTTTCGAGGGGGGAGATGGGAAGGCAGCGGGACTTCTGGGTCCTCCCCACCGCCAGCCGACCCTTCCCCCTCGCCGTTATCCACCGGTTTTTCGGTTAAATTACGGTATTGGGCAGGAGTTTGAGATATCCACGACCCCGTCACCCTACAGGGTCCTTCCGAGCTCTTTCCCGCGCGGCAAACGAGGCGTTTTCCTCAAGTTTGGCGTTTTTGAGGTTGGTTTTTTTTTTCCCGGTGGATCCCACCTCAAAAGCCACCACCGAGGAGACGCCAACGGAGCTCAGAGCGCCCGGGGAGGGGGCGGAAACCGCTTTCACCGTGTTACTCACAGCGTGTTCATGTTGCGGATGGCCCGGCGGGACATGATGGCGTCCGTCACCGCTTTCTTAAACTGCCTGGAACGAGAGACGGGACGGGCGGGATCGAGCCGACGGCGTGCCGGCAGCCGTGGCCGGCGCCGGAGTCCGCGCCGAAGTCACCTCATCGCCAGGTACATGGGGCGGATGGCGAAGAGCGGGAAGGTGTGGACTTTGATCATGATGGTCATGAAGGCCATGTAGAGGAGGACTTTGATGAAGCCTGAGGGAAAGAAACGCGTCGGGGTCTCGTTCTCGGACGACCAGAGGTGGGTTGAGGTGGGACGGGACCTCCAAGGTCATCGGGTCCAACCATCCGCTCAAGCAGGTCCCCAAGAGCTGCTCGTCCGAGACGGCGACCCAACAGCTTTCGAGCCTCTCCGAAGACGGAGGCGCCACCGACTCGCCGAGCGACCGGTCCCGGTTCCCTCAGCCTCTCCGGTCCCTTCGTCGTCTCGGTGGCCCCTTCGTCGGGACGTTCTCCAGCACGTCCCAGGCTCTCTCGGAGCCGGGGAGGCCAGGAGCGGACTCGGGTCTCCAGGTGCGGTGGCCTCACCGCCCCCCCCCCGATCACCTCCCTCAACCTGCTGGCAACCCTCCCAGGACGCCGGCGGCCCCTCGTCGTCGCCTCGTGCCCAACCTGGCGGCC